>NW_015319885.1:0-242 GCF_001447785.1 Gekko japonicus
CCCCCCCCCCAGAGCATCATCGCAAGACCCCTCTGCTGATGGACCACTGTCGAAAGCTACTTTTCAAATGCAATGAAGATTCCCCACAGAAAGCTACTCCAGAGTTTAAAAATACCAGTTTCCCACTAATACTAATAAAGTGTAGTAAATTTGCAAATGACTCACAACGACCCCAGGACCATGGGGTTCTCAGGGCAAGAGACGAGCAGGAAAAGATTTTCATACCCCACTTTTGTCTACCT
>NW_015319886.1:0-242 GCF_001447785.1 Gekko japonicus
ACTCTGCAGACTGAAGTGCAGGACCTGCAAACTAGCGAAACATGGGCTAGGTCTAAGATAATGGAGTTGGACAATGCTGCCCGTTTTCACAACCTAAAATTTCGCGGTTTTCCGGAGTCCTGCGAAGGAGCAACAGACCTTCCAATATTCTTGGCTTCTTGGATAGCCTCCATTTTAAATCTGGAGAAAGATGTTGCGCCGCTCATAGACCGAGCATACAGAGTGGGGGCTCGCAAACGCAG
>NW_015319887.1:0-242 GCF_001447785.1 Gekko japonicus
AAGGTGAAAATGGCTTCAAACATCTTAAACCACATTATTGCAACAATTCTGAAGCGGCTCCGACTTTGAGAAAGGGTGAGCATCAGTTGGATCTTGAGAGTGGAGCTGGACTTGCCAAGTAGCTGAATTTTGCAAGTGAAGTCGGACGTGACAAGTAAACTTTTACACATGGAAGTTGGACGTTGTGAGTAGAATTGTATTTAGCAAAGAACTCATGCACACAACAAAGGACATTATTACAC
>NW_015319888.1:0-242 GCF_001447785.1 Gekko japonicus
CCTTCACTGCCTTGCTACACAGCACTTTCCCCTGTACACTTACTTGGGAGCAAGCCTCATTGAACGTAGTGGGCCTTGCTTCTAAGTAAATATGCAGCGGGACATGCTGTGGCTCACCCACGTTCCTATCTTCTTCCCACCCACTTGCCTGCCCAGTGAGTTGTCTCCCCCATCTCTGGTGACCAGTTGCTTACCCATTTTTTTTAGGGCAGTTGTCTTACTTTCTGGGTTGTCTTCCTTTT
>NW_015319889.1:0-242 GCF_001447785.1 Gekko japonicus
GACCGGGGCCATGATTAGTCAAATGCCTACTAGGAAAATGGAGGTTGCTGTTCTTTTGTTCCTTAAGGGTTCCTATGCCTTTGAATGCTGCATGAAAGCCAATAATGGGCAAAGTTTAATGCATCCCTGTACCTCCAATGCAGGATAAAGCTGTACTTACTACATTTCCTATTTTAAGCAACGTCCCTAGGTACCAGAATCCTGCCCCAAAGGGCTCCCTGTATAGGAGCCATTGCCAGGAC
>NW_015319890.1:0-242 GCF_001447785.1 Gekko japonicus
TCAGGAAGGATGGCTCCAGACTGATCTGAAATGGAAAATGTGCCTAAGCTTAACTGAGCAATTCATTCAAACTGCCTGTTCCAGGCTCACTGTCAGCCTTATTAATCCTATTAACTCACTGGTGCACTTCCCATGGTTTTCCAGGTGTATTTTCAAGGAGCAGTTTAAAAAACTGACACTGAGTTTTAAGGGGATGGAGAGGTGACACATAAGAAGAGCATTGTTGGATCAGATCAGTGGTC
>NW_015319891.1:0-242 GCF_001447785.1 Gekko japonicus
TGGATTATTGAGTGTTTGTGATCACAGCCATAGAGTCGAAACAAAGTCCATGCACAGACAAGTAGATCTGTGGGATGGACACAACTTTCTTTTCTTTGTGATCTTGTTCCCTTCTTGTGAAGAACTGAGAGGTTGTGTAGCAGGTCTGGGAGATGGGAAGTCACTTTTTCTTTTTTTGCAATGGCACAAGGATAAGAAGGTCTCACTTGTACTTTCAAATGCTTTATTTTATTTATTTATTT
>NW_015319892.1:0-242 GCF_001447785.1 Gekko japonicus
GGAAGATGGACTTGGCAACCCTACTGACACACTATCCAAAACTGGTGATAAAATACGGTGCCTAATACCAGAACAATAGCAATTTAAATAAGTTATCTGTTGCTTAAAAGAAAATAACCAACTTATGTAAAATGCACAATCTGGTGGCTTAGAGCACGCTCCGCCATGCCAGAGAGAATGAAGCAACGGGTTGGCTTGCCGGCCTTCAGGTGAGGGCCTGGAGATCTCCTGGCATTACGACT
>NW_015319893.1:0-242 GCF_001447785.1 Gekko japonicus
GTGTCCACAGAAATGCTCTGGTGAATCTCAGACCCCCTTGAACTTGGGCTTGTCTTCTGAACTACTGACCAGTTCCCCTAAACTGGCAATCACTGGGAAGGGGCCTGTGCTGAAATTCTCACGGCGGAGTGTATCCTGTTTTTGTGTGTAAGCCTCTAGTTCTTAGGAGAATGTGTACTTAAGATTATGAAAAGAATGCAAGTCCTTTCTCCTCGCTCTTGT
The DNA here is from genome assembly GCF_001447785.1 of Gekko japonicus. Classification (NCBI taxonomy): domain Eukaryota; kingdom Metazoa; phylum Chordata; class Lepidosauria; order Squamata; family Gekkonidae; genus Gekko; species Gekko japonicus. Next base: position 223 of record NW_015319893.1, read on the forward strand.
CTCTCCTAGTCTCTCGCCTG
>NW_015319894.1:0-242 GCF_001447785.1 Gekko japonicus
GCAAACAAATCAGAAACCGCATACAGTACCCAAGGTGTAGTCTTTTGCCGGGCTGCTTCTATCTTAGCGGCTCACGCAGCAAACGGCATTTGCTTATATAGCACCCCCTCTCACCTGGATTGCTAAGGGGAATGCCCAGGTTGCCCTGGGAGAGGGAACGAAGAAAAAGGGCTTTACTGACTTTTCCTACTTTACTGCTAGTGTTTCACATCAAAGTCCACGCCCAAGAACAAAGGTTATAC
>NW_015319895.1:0-242 GCF_001447785.1 Gekko japonicus
CACTGAGCCACAGCCCCTTCCCTAAGTTTCAGTGTCAAAAGAATCAAGAACTGTAAATGAACACAAGATCATCTAATTTAGCCCTCTACTGTGAGGCAGGATCACCCACCAGCCCACCTTCTCTGTAGATCAGCTCAGTAATCCAGACCACAGAGTGCTAGAAGGAAATACATGCAGGCGGCTCAGACAAGTGAGCCAAGTCACATGCTATCAAGGAGGTTTAGTCCTTGTATTTACAAGGG
>NW_015319896.1:0-242 GCF_001447785.1 Gekko japonicus
GTTCCTCCATTCCACAGCCCCGCTTTGTAGATACAAATGGCACATCTGGATTTCCAATCTACAGAGCTCAGATCCTGGGGCTGGAGCTGAAGAGGCCATCCCTCCAGAGGAGACTTCTGGGAGGTGCTCTGGATGAGGAGAGAAAGGCACCTCAGAAGCAAGCAGGACATGAGCCAGAAGCGTGAAGGCACAGAGGGTGGGCCCTGGGGCAAAGGTGCCCAGATGGAAGCAAGGAAGCTGGT
>NW_015319897.1:0-242 GCF_001447785.1 Gekko japonicus
TGGCTACAGCTTGCAGTCAATCAAGAAAGTTTAGAGCCTCTCTCACCAGTCCCCCAGCAAACACTGGCCTCTCTCCATGCTTTCTATGAGGAACATGCTTGCTGCCTTTAAAAGTGAAATATAGGTAAAGACTGAAATAATGAAAAATGAAAACAAAACAATAAATATATATATGTCATTATAGACTGTTTAGATGGGGAATTTGTGTTGTTTTCATATTGATTTTGATGATTATGAAACAT
>NW_015319898.1:0-242 GCF_001447785.1 Gekko japonicus
AACACCACTTACATTACACTAACAAACAAGAAAACATACAAGGAAATAACCCCACACATTAAGAGGAAGGTCACACTGCAAGACAGGGTTAACAGGATGGACAGCCAAACATCACATCCATGTACACACAGAGAAAGCTGTACAGAAGGGGACAAAAAACAACCCTGCCTTCCACTTTTACACTATATCCAGAATCTACCTTCTCGACAAGCTAAAAACACTCATCAGAATGCCACAGACAA
>NW_015319899.1:0-242 GCF_001447785.1 Gekko japonicus
TGGAGAAGAAAGAGACATGAAAGGTCTATTTGGAAGGTAAAAAAGAACAACAAGAGATGGAAACACGAACTGTGGAAATTTTGTGAGAAGAAATTAAAAAGGAAATGCCACCTTTACAAGGGGAGAAAACATCGGGATATGGTGCTACAGAAGAAGAAGTTGCAGAGTTATAAAAGACGTTTTAAAGTATTTGAAAATCTGTTTTGTATGAATTGAATTGGTATGATTAAGGGACAAAATGG
>NW_015319900.1:0-242 GCF_001447785.1 Gekko japonicus
AACACAAAAACCTTGCAACTAGATTTTAAAAAGAAAGTGGAAACTAGAAATAGGAAGCACAAGGGGAAAATGACAATTTGCCTCAACAAAACATTTTTGGAATGATGCAAATATTAACAGGTTATGAGAAGTACCTCAACAGTATGAGAACATCCACCATTCTCCCATTAGCCAAAGCAGCTCCATATTATCGCCAACCGGTGCAATGTTTTACCTGCTTTAAAAGGTAAAGGTTCCCTTGC
>NW_015319901.1:0-242 GCF_001447785.1 Gekko japonicus
CCAAAACCTCTCGTGTGACCGGGGCTTAAGCTTACCCACTCAATGTCCACTAACAAACTCTGTCTTTCCTTGTGTAGGTCCCATCATCCACATGGGCTGTGCCACCAGATCCTTCTGCACTGACACTCCGGAACTCGGGCTCACCATTACGGACAGCCTTGGGGTGATTTTGAGCAGTCAAAGTGTAGCATGCATAGATGCGCATAAAGATGAACCTTGAGGTCCGGCAGGCTGGTCCCGAA
>NW_015319902.1:0-242 GCF_001447785.1 Gekko japonicus
GGGGGGGTCCGTGAGGAATGAAAATGCATTATAAATACATCAAAATAATAAAAAATAAGCCAAGTGCAGTCAGAGAGACCGTAATGTCGGTGCTTATCCAGAGCCAGCAGCAGAGGAGGCAATTGCTCCACATTTTCAGGCTGCACATTATCACGCAACAGGTTAAACATGATCACCTGCTGCCTGCAAACCCCCTATAGTTGTTAACCAAGTTCCTATGATACTACAGAATGTTCATAAAC
>NW_015319903.1:0-242 GCF_001447785.1 Gekko japonicus
AACAGGAGCAGGCCATCACATCAAATCCCAGCAGCATCTGGCCAGCTATTTTGCTGCCGGTGTGCATGTGTATGTTAATGCCAGAGCCACACCTCCTGCCTTTATTTCCGTGCACGGTGAAAGGAGCAATATTATGGTGAGGCAAGATCACTTCATGGTGGCAGAGGATTCCAGCACGGCTCTAGCCCTTGGCTCGCTCCTCACCATAGTACGTCTCCTGATGCTCCAGTTGCGTTTCCAGT
>NW_015319904.1:0-242 GCF_001447785.1 Gekko japonicus
GCATTTTTAAATGACTTCAAAATGGCAGCGCATCCTCAGGGCAGCCATGAGGCCGCCATCTTTTCTAGTTTGGCCCAGAAAGAAAGTGCTGGGGAAAGATCCTTTCTGCCTCAGATTGTGTGAAGGACCTGCTGGCTCAAGTAGACAGTGCTAAGTGTGATGGACCAAGGGCTTGATCCTGCATAAGGCAGCCTTATATACTTGGGGCAGTGGTGCCGTGCCCACTTTGTGTATCAGAGGTC
>NW_015319905.1:0-242 GCF_001447785.1 Gekko japonicus
CTCTAGATCTACCAGCCTCTTGGGGTAGACCACCCTAAATGTCCCCCTTTCCCCCTTTCCTTGCAGTGTTTCCAAGTGTCTGTGAGTCTAAAACTCACCAGATAATGCCATTACCAGAGAAAACCAAATCAAGTGTATGGCCTGTTGCATGTATAAGCAGTGGGTCTCAGATTTATGTATTTATGGAATTCATTGTAGGGCACCTGTTCTCCATTTTGGCATTTCACCCTCACAATTATCCT
>NW_015319906.1:0-242 GCF_001447785.1 Gekko japonicus
TGCCCGGATTGGCATTCTGCTGGACTACAAAGCTGGAAGACTCTTGTTTTTCAATGCAGAACGAGGACAAGTCCTCTTTGCTGTTAAGCAGAAATTCACTGCTGCAGCTCACCCTGCCTTTGGGTTGGAACAGCCAGGAATCCTTCACCTGCACACGGGCATGGAGCTACCAGAATTTGTGAAGCATAGCTGAAAGTTTTCTTCCCATCTACCCGCAAGACAATCAGAATTTTATTTTTTTA
>NW_015319907.1:0-242 GCF_001447785.1 Gekko japonicus
TGCAACGGTGCACCTGGCCCAGGGAGGCTATGGGCCCTTCTTCGGGGGCGGGGGTCTGCCGGCCTTCCCTGTGCTGCCCCAGCTTTGCTGGGCCGGCAGTGCAGCCCGACTGGGCTCGCGGAGGGGGGGGAAGGCCGCACCATGCTTCCCTGCGCTGATGCTGCCTGGTCGCATGTGCACTCACCCAGGCACTCTTCCTAGAGCGGTGGCACTGGGGATTTATCCTCTTGTTAAAACATCTG
>NW_015319908.1:0-242 GCF_001447785.1 Gekko japonicus
TCCAATCAGGAGTTCACCTCATGTGTAAGTGAAGAAGTTTAAGCAAGGTAAGTTCATATGGCTGTTGTGTTTGTTTTAAAATTCTCAGCATGCCCGATGGTGAGAAAAATGCTGAGATCAACCAGGTGCAGTGAGGCAAGGCAGAGGAAGCAAGGCTGAGCTCATCTCGCCTACATGTTCCATTTTTGTCTTAAACATGCACACACAGAGAGAGATTTCCCTGCTTGAGGATCTCCTTGTTG
>NW_015319909.1:0-242 GCF_001447785.1 Gekko japonicus
TTTTACAAATGTTTAATTTGCTAAGCACCCACACAGAAGGCAGTTGGCTTTAACATTATGGAGAATACGGAACATCAGCAGTCAAAGTACAGCTTCTCTCTAGTTCAGCACTTGTACGCCCTTCTGTAAGGGATGGGGAAGATGGTCCATCCGTACATTCAAGTTCTGACCGCTGGTTGCTGGGGGACAGACCATAAGTGGATTGATCTGGGGAGACAGTAGGGTTGCCAGGTCTGGGTTGG
>NW_015319910.1:0-242 GCF_001447785.1 Gekko japonicus
TCGTAAGCATCTTGAAAGGAACCGGAAGGTAAATAGCCAACTGTAGTCCATCCTCAAAATGGTAAAATAGGACTTGCAGTTCTAAATGACTGAAATTGTAGGAGAGTTCTTTATTCAGGAGATTGTGGCCCAATTGTGGTGCAGATAAGATGTAATTCAGTATATGAAACCAATCATACAAAATGTCATGTCTTTGAACCGCTTTTTGTTGTCAGGATAAAGATGCCAAATTCCGACTCATT
>NW_015319911.1:0-242 GCF_001447785.1 Gekko japonicus
AGTATGCTGCTATTCTGTGTGATTGGAAAGAGATTTGTAAATATTCTCTGTAAAACTGACACCTAAGAGTGTGATGCTTTCGAGACCTGGTGATGATTTGATGATGAATACTTCTTGTGACGACCCTGTAGTTAAACATACATGCAAACAGTTAAAAGGCATATGGAAAATGCTATAACAAAAGTTGTTATATGATATTGCATCATTTTGGTAAAGTCAGCAACATACAAAGCATATGTTTG
>NW_015319912.1:0-242 GCF_001447785.1 Gekko japonicus
GCCTGGGAAACTCGCTGCCAACATCTTACCGGTTTCCTGAAGGCCTCGGGGCTCCTGCTTGGGAATGCAGGGCATCTTCAGAGCAGGAACTGGAGGAGGCTGGTTTAGTGTCATGTCTGCTGATGGTACACACTCAGGGTGGGGCAGCAGTGGGGCAGACGGCTCCCACGGGGCTCCAGGCAGCATCATCTCTTGAGGGCTCACCTGTTCCACTTTCACCCGCACTGTAACCTGGCAAGGAG
>NW_015319913.1:0-242 GCF_001447785.1 Gekko japonicus
TCCATGGCAGAGCCGGGATTCAAACCTGGATCTCCCCAATCCTAGTCCAACACACTACCTGGTATGTGTGGGTGAAATACTCTGTCCCAAGTAAGTACAGAGTTTCCATCTGCTAGTGAGGATCATTGCTCAGGAACTGCCACTATCAGGTTGTTGGAGCCATTCAGGTGCCACGAAATGAAACTCCAGCCAAGGCCTGGGACCATCCTATGAAGAAGAAGGTTTTTATACCCTGCTCTTCT
>NW_015319914.1:0-242 GCF_001447785.1 Gekko japonicus
CTGGCCTGGCAGTGGGCTAGCAGCCTGCATAGTCCCCAGGCCCACAGTTGGCAGACTGCAGTGGGGGGGATTGGGGTGGCCTTGGTGTCATGGCAGGCCAGCCTAGCATCTCCTGAGGTTTTTGGGCCCAGTGGCGGCACTAGCTGGCTGCCTGGAGGCAGCATCAGGGCCACACGGGTTGCCATACATGGGGTTTGGGGGCAGATGAGGTATGGCTGCTTTCTGCCAGGGTGTGGCAGCCT
>NW_015319915.1:0-242 GCF_001447785.1 Gekko japonicus
AAAAGCACCCTAGTTCTCCCAAGGGTTAATGTGATTATTAATTGGCCTCGTCTGACTTTAAGGTGTTCATGATTCGAGTCTCTTGCAGCTAAGACCCTTATCTTTTTCAAGGGCAGACTCCAGAATCTGATTCTTAGTTAATCGTGAGAACCTGTATCCAGTCGTGCAACCAGGAGGGAGAGGGGGATTAGGGGGGGTGCTGATAGCAGGAGTACCCTTGATTGGGTCGTTAGGACCACCTG
>NW_015319916.1:0-242 GCF_001447785.1 Gekko japonicus
CTGCCACGGAAGCTCGCTGGGTGACTTACAGCCAGTCACGTGCTATCGGCCCGCCCTACCTCTTTGCCGTGAGGATAAAACAGAGATCGGGCACCAAAAGCAGGAGGGTTCATAGCTCAGTGGAAGAGCTCCTGCTAGCGTTGACTCCGTTGGGTAGGGAAGGGTGAGATAGGAATCCAGTCTTTTCTCTCTTCTTGTTCCTTTCTTCCCTGCTGCGCTGCCTTACTATGTGTGCTGAGTCC
>NW_015319917.1:0-242 GCF_001447785.1 Gekko japonicus
ATAACTACATTCATTTTAAACAAAAATGATCTAATACATTTTAACCTAATGTATTTAGTTCATATTACTTTTATCAACCCATCTTTACACTGTTATCTCAATATCATTTTCAAACTAAATATTCTCATTCTCTGACCTTTAAATAGGTAGCTTCCCTTATAGCTAACTTCCAAATATCCTATAACAGGCATCTATTAATACTTCCATATCAGCTATTTATTATATACAAATCTGCCAACTCA
>NW_015319918.1:0-241 GCF_001447785.1 Gekko japonicus
GAGTAGTTTCAGAGGGGTAGCCATGTTGGCCTGCAGTAGATGAAGTTTTGACTCTCAAAAGCTTATTCTTGAATCTTGCTTCAGAGTACCTTAAGGAATCGCTTTCACGCCATTACCACTAACAGCCAAATGTGCTGGAATGCCTGAAGCAACTTATAGCACTTAAAATTCAATATGGGCAAACTTTCCCATTAGCAGACTCAATCCCAGCTTTACATAAGCCGTCCTTGCATGTTTCCAC
>NW_015319919.1:0-241 GCF_001447785.1 Gekko japonicus
AGATGCAGGAGACTGGAAAGCACTGAACATGCTGAGTTTGAAACCATTCCACGTTCAGCATTCCTTTCTCAAGATGCCCCTCTTTGGTGTGCCATTTTGTGTAAACAGCTTAAAAACTGGGCCCTACTTGTTCTGAGAGATTTCTTTTAGGCTTGCCACACTCCTCTCAGTCTAACCTAGCTCACTGGGCTGTTATGAGGATTCAGTTGAGAAGGCAAGAACTATGTATGCTGTCATGATC
>NW_015319920.1:0-241 GCF_001447785.1 Gekko japonicus
AGGAAGGGAGGTTTTGTGAATCAGGGCAGGAGACTCCAGGGACGGCTTTGGTGCTGCGTTCAAATACTCAACGGTGAGTCTGTTGTGGTAAAAATAGGCAGGGGTCTAGTGGGACCGCAACAATGACTTCCCCAACAAGTTCCTTTCCTTTCCTTTACTCCTGCGCTACTGTCACTAAGACAACAGGTCGTCAATGATTTGGCAGTCAGGTGCAATAATAATAATAATAATACCTTTCGAT
>NW_015319921.1:0-241 GCF_001447785.1 Gekko japonicus
AGGCACTGAGAGAGGTCGGGGAACAGCAGTTGCAAAAATTCTTAGCTGCTGCCTGTGCTGCATGGATATTTTGGTGAATAATACCGGGAGAAAATAATGCTCGCATATCGTATATGAGTTACATGAATGTCTAAAAATGCAGGATCTCAAGCAAAAAAGGCGAGGCTTTTAAATCAACAGCGAACCACTAGGAAAAGTGGAATAAGTCAGGGTGACATTAGGTCATAAATCCCTTTTTTTT
>NW_015319922.1:0-241 GCF_001447785.1 Gekko japonicus
TTTTTACTTCATCTTATAAGGCCCCAATCTCCTTGTCAGCTTGTTGGCAGTGATCTACTACTTTCCTTTTTGCAGTAAGGCGATAAATGGGGAATTTCAAGAAGGAATGATGGGAATGCTCTCAAAGAGTCTTCTCCATTTGGGAACAGGTGGATTTTCTCCCCGTCTTCCTCCAACAATCCTCTTCCTGTGAATTGTTGGTGTTTTCAGTTCAGGGAAGGAAGGTGTTGGGGCACTTGTG
>NW_015319923.1:0-242 GCF_001447785.1 Gekko japonicus
GTTCACCAATACAGTTGACTGGGGTGGGTACACCTGCTCTCCAGAGGTCTGATCTACAAATATAATGGAAAGGGGAGGGTGTGGACATGTTCTTCAGAGGCCTGGTCTACCCCCATAGAGGACAACATTTTGCGGAAAGAAATTCGACTTGACTCTGTTGTCTCTTAGAGTGTTTAAATTATTCTTAAAATATAGTTTAAACACAGTATAGAGGAATTCATTCTGAGAGTTTTACAAGGTTA
>NW_015319924.1:0-241 GCF_001447785.1 Gekko japonicus
ATATTCAATAAAAATATTCCAGGGTCTAATGGAATTTGCATATTCATTATTTGTACCAACATCATTTGAACTTCCTTCCAGTACTGTTTTACTCTATTGCAAGTCCACCAAACATGGTAGTAAGAGCCCATTTGGGCCTTGCATTTCCCACATTTATTGTTAGATCCCGGGTAAATGCGGGCAATTTTTTCAGGAGCCATATGCCAGCGATAAGCCATTTTAAATACATTTTCTTTTAGCG
>NW_015319925.1:0-241 GCF_001447785.1 Gekko japonicus
CCTGTGGGATAGGTTCAGATAACAGTTACCCAGTGAACTTCATGATCTGTATAATAATTCAAATCTAGGTGCTGAATCCTACCAGCTTTTCCACATGCCCAATTTCCTTCTTCACTGCAGCCCCCATCTTGCATGGTATTTGTCTGTGTTGGTCCCACAATCTATTTTAACAGGTTGTTTTCTGTCTATACCAGCAGAGAAGCTGGGAGGATTCAACCCAAATAGCTGAAAATGAAAAAAA
>NW_015319926.1:0-241 GCF_001447785.1 Gekko japonicus
TCCCCCTGAGGTTGGTAGAAACATCTGTTTTCTGTACCATGTCCCACTGTGTGGATTTTTTGGTCCATGCTCTAGGACCACATTCACAATTAGATATATAGATACACAGCCTTATTTCTTTTACTAATGCATCTTACTCTCTCCAGGAGCTGGTCTTTTTTCAACTTTTGTTTGTATAGGTTTATATATTGGTTTGCAAGACAGAAACTTTTTAGCTGTTGACTACTTGTGCCTCAAAGCT
>NW_015319927.1:0-242 GCF_001447785.1 Gekko japonicus
ACCCGTACCCCAAGATCTTGTTCACACAGACGGCTATTCAAGATGGTAACCTTTCTTGTGAGCTCATCTGTAGCCCATCTGTAGCCCTGTTGGCAGGCTGGTATGAAGCGAGCAAGACTCAAGTCCAGTAACACCTGAAAGGCCAACAGGGCATAATCGTCCAAGTGTCAAGTCTCCCTTCGTCAGGTAAGATTTCTAGCTCATACCCTGGAACTCTTGTCCGTCTCTACGGTGCTGCTGGA
>NW_015319928.1:0-241 GCF_001447785.1 Gekko japonicus
TAAACCTTGATCATGTCCCCCCTCAGCTGAATTTTCCCAGCTTTGCGGCCTGACACTTTGAGGTGCTCTGATATTGAACCCGTCCACATGTTGAAAGGCATCTGTTCTCTCACTGACCCATGACCCCTTGAAATGTGCCAGTCATGTGCCATTGGTCCCCTGTGACGAATGCCTCAACTTTAAAACGCATTTACTTCCAGCTGTTTAAATTAGATTTGTAGTGGCTTCACCCCCATATCCC
>NW_015319929.1:0-241 GCF_001447785.1 Gekko japonicus
AACCAAATGGCACTTTGTATTTTAAATTCTATGAACAGTTAGTGTCAAAAAGCTAACAGGTGAACAAGGCTATCAATTTTAAAGTTCAGGAATTTATGTCATGGACAGTTTTTCCCTTTGAAGAAGAATGTGCTGTCAAGCCACAACCAACTCATCCACAGGCCATCTCAGGCAAGTGATGAACAGCGGGGAGTTGCCATTGTCTTCCCCCCTGGCAACCCTGGTCTTCTTTGGTGGTCTC
>NW_015319930.1:0-241 GCF_001447785.1 Gekko japonicus
GGATAGCTCAAATCCTACCCTTCTACAAACACACTTAGGGATGTTCACACCATCCAAAAACTTAACTCCTCTAACAGCAATAATAAAATTGACAAAACTGATGACAACCAAACTAAATCAACAACAGCCAAAACTAAAATCCAGCCAGAAACATAAAACTTAAAATAGTGGCAACAATAAAACCTTATTATAGTTAAAAAGCACTTACAAACCAAAGGCAATGAAGCCATGAAAAAAGTTT
>NW_015319931.1:0-241 GCF_001447785.1 Gekko japonicus
TACTAAAAAGGATCTTATATACCTTAACAGAGGATGGAGGCAAAGTGGAGAGAGAAGCAGGGAACCAGAGTTACGGACTCCAGGCTGGGAAATGTTGGGATGGATGTATGTTTAGGGAGAATGAGTTCTACGTTCCCCATACATTGATTAAGTCCTTTGAACGTCCATAATTCTATGGAATTGTCTCATTTAACCCACAAGAAGCCTCTGTGTCAGGGTTGCCAGGTCTGGGCTGGAAAAT
>NW_015319932.1:0-241 GCF_001447785.1 Gekko japonicus
GACCAGAATATTATGAAAACACCCAGGACACTGAAAACACCTTAGGCCAGCTTAGATTAGAAGATGTGGTTTCTTTGAGAAAAGATATGACTGTTTTTGAAGGAGAAACAATATTTTCCTCTCTTTCTTCTCCTTTTCACACAGGTACACACACAGAGACAGACAGAGTAGGAGAGATGCAGAACTGAAATTGCTGAAGTTTGGATAATGAACATATCTATATATCTAATAGCCAAGGTCC
>NW_015319933.1:0-241 GCF_001447785.1 Gekko japonicus
GCACTGCTTCAACAAAAGACAAGTCTTGCAAATTCAGACCAAGGATGCTGCTGTAGTAACCTATTTCCAAATCTTTATTAGAAGGCACTACTACAGGTCCAGTTATGATGGGGCAAGAAGGACTGAAGTCCCAAATTGTGATGTTTCTTTGCATTTTAATTTTTTCCCTTTCCTCTTTAAAGTAGAAATGAATAAAGAGAGGACAAGCTGCACCTCTCTTTGCACACACACACACACACAC
>NW_015319934.1:0-241 GCF_001447785.1 Gekko japonicus
TGCCTAGCGAAGGACACTAAGGGCACTAGTTTCTTAATGCTCCAGTTTCTAGATTTAAGTACCCACAGGTTCGGCCAAGCTGAGAATCAGATTTATTGATTATGGAACATCCAGCTTGAATCTTGTTGGTCTTTATTTATACTGCTTGTATAGTCACTAGGTTGGAACCAGAGATCAGTCAGTGAAAGACGGGCTGGTCATGGATCTGCCACATTCTTCCCACCCTACTGTAGCCACTTCT
>NW_015319935.1:0-241 GCF_001447785.1 Gekko japonicus
GTGGGGCAGCAGCTTCTGTCAAGCTCCGCGTGTTGCGGGCGGAGGCAGGCCAGGCCCGCTTCTGGCAGCGTCGTTCTCTGCCCCCCTCCTCTAGGGATGGAAGGCTCCAAGTCGCCCACCTGCACCACGCAGGTCAGCTTCGTGTGCCAGCGCTGCAGCCAGCCCCTGAAACTGGACACCTCTTTCAAGATCCTGGACAAAGTCACCATCCAAGAGCTGACAGGTAAAGAGGTGCTGGAGG
>NW_015319936.1:0-241 GCF_001447785.1 Gekko japonicus
GTTTTTACGAACCTTGAACCACAAAATTCACAATCTTTTCCATTCCACGAGCTGGTTCATGTTTTGAGAAGTTTGTGGGGCCACTGATTGAGAAGTAAGCTTTGAACCCTCCCATGAACCTCACAAACCTCTATGGGGGTTCGTGTGTGGATCGCGGGAGGTCATTCTTCTGATCCCCCAGTTCGCAAGCCACAAACCAGCCTGTTTCCTGCTCGAACTGTGGTTCATTTATGGGTTCGTG
>NW_015319937.1:0-241 GCF_001447785.1 Gekko japonicus
GCAGATTCACATGATTTCCCATCTGGAATCTAGAACTATTGATGCAACACCCCAGTCATAGAACAGCTTTTGTTTCCACATGGCCATAAGGCCTGCTCACAGCCATAAGCCATGGCAATTCTTGTTGCTGGATGGAGAAAGGGAGAGGGAGAAGACCTTGGACAATTGTTTCCAGCATTGGCTCAGCCTGGGGGCTCTCACACTGCCTTCTGCAGCCCATCTCCATTTGGCCAACTGTATG
>NW_015319938.1:0-242 GCF_001447785.1 Gekko japonicus
GGGCACTATACACCAGAGCACCCTGCATACCGGACATCCTCTTCCTGTCATTGCATTCCAGAATTTGCCAGAGCTGAGCACTCCACTGCCTGTCCTGCAGTAGTGAGAACTGCTGGTGCATCTGTCAACTTGACTGCATGGATCCCCTGAAATTGCAAGAAGTGTTGGGGAATGGAGTGCAAAGAAGGGTATTGGGTCTCCTTTCTTCCTCTGCCTCTATTCTGCTATGGTCAGGCCTCACC
>NW_015319939.1:0-241 GCF_001447785.1 Gekko japonicus
ACTCAAGGCTTGGCTACAGTTGGAAAAGAGAATTAAGCCAAAGACGTCATGGGTGTTTGGGGGAAGGGCCTGAAGGCAGGCAAAAGACGGCCTCGCATAATGTGCTTGTGAATGTGGACATGTTGATGCAACAGAAGAAGAGATGTTAGATGGGGCAGATCGGACTGCCCTGGTCGTTCAGAGAGTGCGCATTCACTTAGCTGGGAAAATATAGGGACCCCACCCATTGTAGTCAACACCG
>NW_015319940.1:0-241 GCF_001447785.1 Gekko japonicus
TTTTAAAAACACTGTCCTTGGTACAAGTCCCACTGAACAAACTATAAATCCTTTAAATTAATGTGTCATATGATGCTACATAAGAATTTCTTATATATAAAGTTCGGGCCTTATTGGCTCACTCACTCATTCAGTAAAAAGTATAATTTTCTAACTTATAACAACAGACAGATGAAATTTGTTACATGTATCCTGACTAATAAAGAAGTATGAAAAATACTTTTACCTCTTTCTTGCTCTT
>NW_015319941.1:0-241 GCF_001447785.1 Gekko japonicus
CAATTCTTGCCAGGAAGATAGCAAAATCATCCACCAGAGTTTTTGTATGGGTGGAAAACCTGCCGTGCCTATCCCCTCCTGTAGCAGTCTGAAATGCCTTCTTCCCAAATCCCATTGCTGAGGGGATGATATTTGCAGCACTGCTTATCAGAGTGAATTGGAATATAGGGTTAATGCCAAAGCTGACTTGCACTGCAAAAGACAAGGCTTAAAATATTGTGCTAAATTTGAATACCTGAGA
>NW_015319942.1:0-241 GCF_001447785.1 Gekko japonicus
TTGGCAAAAATGAACAAACCTTGAATCATTTTGGATGACTCTGGTTCCAAGATGGCTTGGAGGCTCTCACTATGTAGACCAGGGAACACCAGAAGTCTCTGCAAAGATTTTTCTCCAAAGATCCCTTAAGAGATGTAGACAGGGCAAGAGAGCTGAGACAATGCAGCTGCAGTAGAATGTTTTGGCAACAGATATGTTATCTAATGCTTATTTTCCTGGAAATGTCTGTCATCATTTTTTT
>NW_015319943.1:0-241 GCF_001447785.1 Gekko japonicus
CATTGGCTTCTCTTATGTTCTTATTGTAAATACATCTTTTAAAATATTCCGCTCTTCAAACCTCTTTTCAGTGATTTGTTTATTTATGACATTATTAGTTATCCTTCCATCACTGGCTTAGGGGAGCTTGCACCAGAGTTAAAATCACAATTGACACTTTGCACAAACCAGTTTAAAAATTAACATGAAGGTAGAAAAGTAGCCCTACAACAAACATCTTTAACTCAGGAAGTAATTAGAA
>NW_015319944.1:0-242 GCF_001447785.1 Gekko japonicus
AACTCAGCTTAGAGGGAACACTGACTTCCCAGACAGTTACCATGGGTCTTAATGCACTCAGGTGACATAAAGTTCCACTTAGGGCCAAACTAGATGATCCGATATGCCTGGGTATGCTGCCGCAGCCATTTTATCACTGGAATCCCCCCACTTTGTGAATGTCATGGGGGCCTGACCCATCTCAGGACAGCCGCAGGGGGGAGGGGGAAGAGGAACTGTGGCTCAGTGGTAGAGCTTCTGCT
>NW_015319945.1:0-241 GCF_001447785.1 Gekko japonicus
GTGTATTCAGGTGTTGAGGCTACAAGCAAATGCCAGCAAGTGGTGGTTCAGTGTAGCCATAGCCCAAGCTTTACCTGCTATTTCTTTTCTGCTTGTCAGTCTAAATTCACTTGTGCCACTTAAGCACCTCTTCAGCCCTATTAGTATGCACATGCCAAAAAGAGAGAGTTCCAAATGCATGAGTATCTGGTTTCCTAACCTGAATCACAGCCAAGCAGAGAGGTTGATTCACAACTGCATT
>NW_015319946.1:0-241 GCF_001447785.1 Gekko japonicus
GGAACCCTAGGGTTCTCTAGGATGTTCTTTTGTTCTATTCTTCCTTTTGTAGAAATCAATCAAAAACATTGTGTTTTCCCAGAGAGGAGGGATGATAATGGTAACAATTAGCTGATTCAAATCTGGGAACAGCACTTACCAGAGGTGGGCTACAGGCCAACTGTCCTCTATTACGGAATATGCAGCTTGGGCTATAATGGCTGTGGTCACAAGGATCATTAGGCATGCTAGAGAGACGGAA
>NW_015319947.1:0-241 GCF_001447785.1 Gekko japonicus
GAGAGAGAGAGAGAGCCCTGAATAATGTGGCTAAACAGCAGACTGTTTGCATTTGTCTTTTTCCTGAAATTACAAATTTTCCTGTGTCAGGGAATATTGTTCATTATCTATGGAAGTTATTTAAACACAAAAGGAACCCCACCTTAAAAAAAGTAAATATATTAGCCATAATGGGTATCAGTTCCTAAAATCTTGTTAAAACTAATAAACTATCTGCATGTGTAACTGTGTTCCAAACCCT
>NW_015319948.1:0-241 GCF_001447785.1 Gekko japonicus
CCCACAGGTTGAGAACCGCTGTTCTAGATACTGCAGAACTAACTTTATAGATGTTTCTGGACCCCTCTAAACTTTTTTTCAACCAAGCTGAACTTTGGCTCTGTGCTACAAAAACGCCACTGGCTTCTACAGGGCAAGGGCAATGTTGGACAAGAAGTACGTCTGCCATGGCGTATTTAGGACAGACAAAGGAAAATGCTTCTTTCCAAGCCACATCATTCACTTGTGGATGTAGCAACAG
>NW_015319949.1:0-241 GCF_001447785.1 Gekko japonicus
ATTTCTCTTGAAAGTTCTCTGTGCCCATAGACTAAGGAAGGCAAGATGTAATCTGGTCCAATTTTAGATTTGACACAAGGTCATCTATACAATCTACCAAAACAGCTAGAAAGCTAGTAAGTATCTAAGACTTTTGTGGTACCATAAAGTCTAATATATTTATTGTGGCTAAACTTTCATAGGCTAATTCATCATTGGCCCTTTCTGCACCAATATTTTGCCTCGGTTTCTGAGCACATCC
>NW_015319950.1:0-241 GCF_001447785.1 Gekko japonicus
GGTATCAACTTTTGCTTGTGTGCATATGTGCCCTGTTCAAACACGCGGCTCTGTTTCTTGTCAGGGAGACTCTGGGGGTCCTCTGACTTGCTGGGACCCTCTGTCAGAGCGATACCTGCTGTACGGGATCACCTCCTGGGGTGACGGCTGTGGGGAGCGAGGGAAGCCCGGCGTGTACACCCGCGTCTCGGCCTTCACAGACTGGATCCATCAGCAGATACAGAGTGAGTGGTGGAGCGAC
>NW_015319951.1:0-241 GCF_001447785.1 Gekko japonicus
TCAGCTTAGAGGGAACACTGCTCTGCAGCAAAAGCCAAGCAACTAACTTTTGCTCTAGTCCCTTTCGCCTCCAGGCAATGGAAGGGAGGGCAAAAGAGGACAGCGGCTGGAGATCCCAGTGGCAGCATAAATTGAGCCTACTCTCAGGACATCATGTCATTTTCAAATGTAAGCTCATACTTAGGAGGAAGGTCTGTTAGGACAGGAGGAAGGGCTCCCCGTTATGCTAAGTAGAGAGAAC
>NW_015319952.1:0-241 GCF_001447785.1 Gekko japonicus
TTCTTCTGGGACACTGCCCTTCCCCACAGCTTTTCAGCTGATTGGCAGGCACTGCAGGGTAACAGCCAAGAATGTCATTCCAAATGTTCCCCCATCTTCATACTAGCACGCAGTTGGTGCAGTCAAGAAGTTGAGCTCTTAGGTGACCTTACAAGATCGTAAAGGAACACAAGGGATCCAGAGATCCCAGTGATACATAGGCCTCAAGCTGTTGGTTCATAGAACCATAGAGTTGGAAGGG
>NW_015319953.1:0-241 GCF_001447785.1 Gekko japonicus
CCCCTCCGAGCTCTATGATTATATGATTCCAAGTGGTCATTGCTTCCTCGAGAAAGGGGATGGTCCCTGCTCCCTTCTTCCTTTAAAGCCCTCGCCCAGGACCCAAACAATGGCCCCTTGGCGGCAGGTCACAGTGCTGCCTCGCCTGCCCCGAGATCGAATTCTGACGTGCAGCAGACCATCCGTCAAAACTGGTTCGAGGGATACAGGCAACGATCGTGTTCTCTCTCTCTCTTTTTTT
>NW_015319954.1:0-241 GCF_001447785.1 Gekko japonicus
AATTTGTGATTACATGTCAAGGGATGCAATTAGCTGCAAAAAGCAAATTTGGCAATATGGATTAAGTAATATGGATTATAAGGGTGCAATACTGTCTAGTTGGCACCTTTCGATTTCACCCTTCCTCCATGGAGCTCTATGTAATGTACATAGTTCTCCTATCTCAATTTTACCCTTTCAGCAAACCTGTGAGGAAGGTGAGCCTGGCCCAAGGTCACTCAATGAGCTTCATGGCAGAGTG
>NW_015319955.1:0-241 GCF_001447785.1 Gekko japonicus
TGCCGGCGATTTTCACTTGCTGGAGATAGTTCGCTCGGAGTTGTTCAGCTTGGTAAGCAAGTAGAAGCATCTTTTTATGTTTTCTCTCAGTTTACAGTATAATAGTTGTTCAAAGTGTTCTCAGGGCTAAAGGAGATAAGAAATATCTTTACGAAGCTGATATTTAGTTTCTGAACAGATGTATTACTCAGAGTCAGACGGTTGTTGCGGATGCGTTTCCGAGTGTGGGCGCTTGTTCGAT
>NW_015319956.1:0-241 GCF_001447785.1 Gekko japonicus
AGCTTTCCTCCAAGGACCAGATGTGTAGAAAGAAAATGGGGAAGTAGAATAAGAATCTGAGGTAGTCAGTGCTGAGGAAAAATTTGCATATGCTTTAAGGAACTTGAAAAGAAGAACTTACCAGGCTGCACGATTGAGCCCTTAGCTTTTGAAAACAGACACGGGGGCTGTTTGGGGACCTCCCCCCCCCTTTCCATTCCACACGATGCTGTGAACAGTTCAGAAGCAGCAAACCTTTTTT
>NW_015319957.1:0-241 GCF_001447785.1 Gekko japonicus
CAGCCAAAACTGGGTCAGCAAGCAGATGATCATCAAAGGATCGAGTCTGTCCAAAAACGGACTCCCTTTTGGAACTGGTGAGCAGGATATGATAAGCCAATCTGGTGGGTGTTCTAGCATCCCTAACTGCTACATAAAAAAGACTGTACAGAGAAGATCTTTTCAGCACATCTGAAGAAGTGAACACTTGTCCATGAGACCGTATGGTGGACTAAAGCTCTGTTCATTCTTAAGATGCCAC
>NW_015319958.1:0-241 GCF_001447785.1 Gekko japonicus
CTGCCTTCATTACCTGTTCCAAATCCAAAAACCTCAAACCTTAACACAGCACCCACTGCTAACATAACCCCTAAAGGGCAATCTACCCTGCCACAACCTAGATCTTATGCCCAGACATTGAAAGGGGAAAATCGTTATCCTCCTGCACGTGAAGAGCAAGGAGTAGGTGGGGGGGCCACTGAAGGGATGAAAGGGACACCTAGAGAGACACCACGTAGAGTTCTCGATTATGAAAGAGAAC
>NW_015319959.1:0-241 GCF_001447785.1 Gekko japonicus
TATTACTTTGAATGTTGGAAGTGTGCTATCTGTAACCACATTAAGCCTGACTCAGATGCATTACTGAAAATGTACTGGGAAGGGAGGCAGTTGATTAATAGATTACTAGTCGTCCCCCCACCCCACCTGAGTATGCATGTGCAGTAAGTTGTCTTTGCTAAGGCTAGTTAGAGCAAAAGCAGAAGATGCAGGTGCTAGGTGGAGCCTGTAAATGGTAATGGAGTGTTAGGAATGCTAGCCA
>NW_015319960.1:0-241 GCF_001447785.1 Gekko japonicus
TAGGCTGTTAGCTTAGGTTTAATATTGCTAGAAGTGGGGGAGAAGGTGTGTAGGAGGTAGGCTTTACCCTGAAGCTCCCGAGGGAGGGGGAGGTTTCCTTAAGGGGAGAAGCTACAGTGGCTTCGCCGGGGGTGGGGGGTCAGATATGGCTCCTGCCCTACCGGACCTGCCAGAAAGGGGAAAAAAATTTTTACAGTGCTTTTTCATTTTAAAGGTTTTGTTTTGTTTTTTGTTATGCACT
>NW_015319961.1:0-241 GCF_001447785.1 Gekko japonicus
TACGGGAGGAGAGCCAAGCCCCCCCCCCCCCCAAATGCCGACACAAAAGTGGTCCCTGGGTGCTCTATTTATACCCGGGTTGCTTAAACGGGGACAGCTGCCTCTTTGGAACTAAATTTGGTAACTCTTTGCTGTAACCGAGGGCAGATTCCCACATTGGGTCTTCGTACACAACCATGCCCGCCCTGGAAAGCAACGACTGCATGGGTTACGTCAGGGAGAAAACAGCCCCTTTGTCCCC
>NW_015319962.1:0-241 GCF_001447785.1 Gekko japonicus
CCGCACGGGGAGTGCCTTTTCCCTGCGATTTGTCCCAGATGATCAGAATCCCTGTTCTGGCTTTAGAGGAAACCCCGAGGATTGCCTTTCGAAAAGAAGGTTTTGAGAAGGAGATGTCAACAGGAAGATTTCAGCCCCCACTCAGTAATCTCTAGAAGCTTAATCTTCACCAGGAGTTAGCACATTTTAACTGGCCCCACTGGTCGACCTCTTGATGGAACCTGGGTTTTGGGTGCTGTGG
>NW_015319963.1:0-241 GCF_001447785.1 Gekko japonicus
TCCATGCATCAAACCCAGTACTTTTCAGACACCTTTCATACCAAGCACTCCAATATCAACCCCAAAGAGTGTAATGTCAGATAGCAACAGGCCTCATACTGGGGACCTCTCAACTTGTGGTCTCAAGTCCTCACCCACTGAACCCTTGAGTGCTTCTCTTGAGTCAACTCTCCTCTTTTACGTGAAGGGAGAATCAAGAATTTGACCACTGCTAATAATACGGTGGCTCAAGTGGTTAAGA
>NW_015319964.1:0-241 GCF_001447785.1 Gekko japonicus
TGAAAATGCTGCTGAGAAGGAAATACCCTCCACCTCCCCTTCTATGAGCCGGCCACTCGTCCCTGTCGCTTGCAATTCAGTTCAGGAGGCCTGGAATTTGATTGGGGGTTATAGTTTCCCCAGGAGTTGGAGACTGTTCTTTCCACCATGAAATACAGTGTTGTATATGAGGACGGGCTTTTCTCTGGCCAAGGCTAGCAGCTCCATGCAAGACCCAAGTAGTGTTCCCTCTAAGCTGAGT
>NW_015319965.1:0-241 GCF_001447785.1 Gekko japonicus
AGCTCAATACAAACATACATTCCATTCCAGAGGTGGACAGGTTATCTGCTCTCCCCACCCCTTTGTATGCTAAGCAACAGTTGCAATACACTTGGATGTAATTAGTAATCAAAGCTAGATGTAAAAGTCAGTTCATACATCCATGTGCATCCTTTAATTTATCATCTCTTGATTACTGTGCACTTCATGAAAGCATGAGTTGGCTTGAGATGTGTTATGTATTGAGTCTGAACTGCCCTTG
>NW_015319966.1:0-241 GCF_001447785.1 Gekko japonicus
AGAAAGATATTCACATAATAATCAGAACAGTGGTATGCATAAAACCTGTGAGATGCAGGGTTTTAATAATAATTACTAAGAATTCACTGTCACTCAATCCTCGTGTCCACCTGCAAGTGTGATGTGCCATCTCCTGATGTCTCTACCAGCCAGGAATCATTCATCTGTTACCTTTTGGTCTTAAAAACAGGAGACATGCTCTCTCTTTCTGGTGTGCTCTGTTATGCCAACTTCTCCAGGA
>NW_015319967.1:0-241 GCF_001447785.1 Gekko japonicus
GGTGATCTAAAGCAGCAACCAGATGAGGCAAGTTCACATGCTCTGGTGCTTCAGGGTTAAACCAGGAGCTGGTAATAAATGGCTACCTGCAAAAAGCAGACACTTGGGGGACCGGGAGGGTGTTACAGTGCAATTATCATACAGGTATAGTGTCACCTGGCTGTGCATGTATGCTGGTTTGCTTGCCTTACAATGAATCTCAGAGTTACACCCTTCTATACCTACTGAGTAGACTGAATGA
>NW_015319968.1:0-241 GCF_001447785.1 Gekko japonicus
TGATTTTGGCTTTTCAGGATAACACTAAAGCACATGGTCAAATGTGTAACACTTTTTGTGAAACTTAAAGAATTATGCTTATCTGACAGCACTGAATAATGAGTGTTTTAAAATGAGCCAGATTACGCAAATATACACCAGTGTTGCCACTAGGGAGTACTGCAGGGGATACTGTGGATTTCTCCTCTGTTGTAATGGATGAAATAAGAGCTAGAATCCACAAGAATAACACACAGTCCCA
>NW_015319969.1:0-241 GCF_001447785.1 Gekko japonicus
AACTACAATACTGCATAGACTACATGTTACAATAATCTAATTTATTACAACTGTCAATCAGAACCTGCTTACTTACATAACATTTATTTATATATGATCTTAATTTTACACTTCTATTTCCCTTTATTCTATCTTTCCATCAGCACTTCATATTTAAGAATTCAATTTTACTAGGATATGTTGCCTGACTCTATCTCTTAGTCATTCTCTGCTTTAGTGGTTTAGTCCTAATTATCAGCTA
>NW_015319970.1:0-241 GCF_001447785.1 Gekko japonicus
CTGGGGGTCTCACAACCCCCATATCCTCCCAAACCTGAAGAACTCCCTAAGGAGGACCAGCTTCTAAGCACAGGACAGACATGTTGTTCAGACTTTTCAGCTAAGCAGTTAAGATCCATCTACCCTTGTTCCAAAGCTATTCACACTCCTATATACTAAAAATGTCAGCAATGCATTTACTGAATAATCCTACCATGATCTAAGGATAATGGCATATTGTCATAGACATTGCAGAAGACTA
>NW_015319971.1:0-241 GCF_001447785.1 Gekko japonicus
AAATCCAATCTCTTCTTCGTCTTCTTTGTTGCCCGCCCCCCCCCACCTCCCATGGCAATGAATGGAGCCTGCTGAAACTCTGTTTCTGGAGTCAGGACACCCAGATGTACACCGCGGGAGAAAAAAGCGGGTGCTTGCACAAGGAGCGGGAATCAGCAAAATGTTCCTCCCCCAGTACAGTGACCGAAATGGAGTCTCAGGGACCCCACCGTCAGGTCTAAGTCATTGAAACCCTGCCTAC
>NW_015319972.1:0-241 GCF_001447785.1 Gekko japonicus
CCTGAAAAATCCTGGATTCTTTTGGGATGCTAAAATACACCCCCAAAATATGATAAGGTATTTCCTGGGTATATTTTTGACACAGGAAAATCTGAATGCACATGCCTAATTACAGCACAAAATATTTGTAATGAAAATGTAAAGTGGATTTTCAATTAAAATCTCTGGACTCAGATAAACTGCTTTGGGAATGCAAGACAGTCCCCAGAAAAAGAATTAGTGCTCTGGGATTGGAATGACA
>NW_015319973.1:0-241 GCF_001447785.1 Gekko japonicus
AAAGTTTGAGACCAGTGGCACCTTTACGTTTATACCTAGAATAACATGTAGATAGTCCTTGAGTGTCAGCACTGAGGCCACAGGGGACAGATATTGTCATGTTTCAAACTGGAATCCTAACTTCAGATCATATATTACTACCTTACAATAAGCTGCAACCACATCTACAATAATAAAGATCAATTTTAAAAGTATTTTGTGATTCAAGTTAAGAACTATAAAGGAAGCTTTCAAAAATTTA
>NW_015319974.1:0-241 GCF_001447785.1 Gekko japonicus
CTTGTTACCTGGGTCTACCAGATTAATGATAGATATGATCTTCGTTTGTCTGCCAGTTAAAGTAGCAACTGCTCTTCTGGCCATATGTATGTGTTATGAAGAAAAACACCACTGCTACCCCCTTGCCAGTGGGAATAAGGACACTTCTAAGTAGAGTGTATGTAAGATTTTAAGTTGTATCATAGTCTGGAAGCAAGGAGACACAGTAGGGTTGCCAAGTAAATGGAATGTTGGTTAAAAA
>NW_015319975.1:0-241 GCF_001447785.1 Gekko japonicus
CCAATGCATCACATGCTCTGACAGTGGGCGCTGCCTTCCCTCAGTTCCATTTTTGTCACCACAAGTACTGGAAGCTTTTTAGCATGCTCTGTTGGTATTCATCTGGTAAAGAACAGACTCTCATTCGTCATCAGAGAGTTGCTTTTCAGGCTTCAAGATTCTATTTTAGAGGAAGGTAAACCCACAGTTATCTGGGTTTCACCGATTGTTGTGCTTGTGGTCCCTCACTATGGTGTCCAAG
>NW_015319976.1:0-241 GCF_001447785.1 Gekko japonicus
TCCCCAGCATCTCCAGTTAAAATGATCAGCTACTGGCATCAAAAGAGAAGACTAGACAAACTGCTACTATTATGCAATGGATTAACAAGATGTGAGATTTCTTTGTAATGGCAAAGTTGTCAGATCAGATTCATCTCTCTGAATCACCACAAGTTATAATTCAATTTTTGCAGAACAATGGTTTCCAGTACTGTCTTATCTTACTAGTAAAGACGGTCTGTATGTGAAAACTCCTAACAAC
>NW_015319977.1:0-241 GCF_001447785.1 Gekko japonicus
GCCTGGGAAGAAAGTTAAGTCAAGCATAGGCTGAACCGAATGGAGTTAGCACAGGGTTTGTGATGGCATGTAGGCTACATCATCTCTTACCATTTCAGTTTAAAAATAGGCTTCCACCTGAAGCCCATCCATATCAGCATACCAACAACAAAAATGCATACATGCTGAGTGATGTTTCTTTTTGTATACTAGGTTTGCCATTTCCCCAGGGTGGTGGGGGTTTGCCCGCTTTAGGGCCCCC
>NW_015319978.1:0-241 GCF_001447785.1 Gekko japonicus
TGAGCAGATCAATAGAACTCAAAAGAGGAACTAGACAGGGATGTCCACTGTCACCCATTTTATTCGCTTTGGCAATAGAACCGGTGGCAAATGCAATCAGACAACACCCTGAGATTGCCAGCATACGGACAGGTCAACAAATACATACTATCAGTCTTTATGTTGATGATTTGATAATATATCTTACAAACCCGAGATCTTCGTTGACACATCTTCAAGCACAATTCCAAGAAATGCAACA
>NW_015319979.1:0-241 GCF_001447785.1 Gekko japonicus
CTTTGGATGCAGCCTGAAACTTCTGTGTTTCAAGCTACATCAAGACTCCAAAGCTGCTGCAGCTCTTGCCAGGTGTAGATAGGGAACATGTAGCAGGAGTGAGTTGGGCCTTCCTCTTCTATATTCAGTGGTTAGCAGAGGCCCATTAATGGCTGCTGTGGTTAAGGCTAAAGACAGCTTTAGGACTGGCATTTATTGCTGCTCATTACCAGTCATGGGTTCTATTGCATACTTCTCCAGT
>NW_015319980.1:0-241 GCF_001447785.1 Gekko japonicus
GCAGAAGATAGCCCAAAACAGCTGAGCAGCAAGGAACAAGCTGCTCCCTGTCACTAAGCTGTTTTTTTGGCTTTCTGCGGTCCATTTCAACAAGGTTTGCAGAGCCAGCAACCAGTTCAGTTTGTGAACTTCCTGGTCTGGTTCATGGTTTGGCCATGAACTGAATTTTCCCAGTTCATGCCCATCTCTAGTGAACTCACCAGTTCTGAGTTCACTTTTTGTTTTACTTCTTGGTGCTTGA
>NW_015319981.1:0-241 GCF_001447785.1 Gekko japonicus
TTTTTTTTTTTTTTTGCAGAATATTCATCTCACCATCTTCCTCACAGTATGGCCAGGAATTAGGTGATTCTTTTCATTCAACTATTTTATTCTTCTGGAACTTCTTCCTGCACAACATTACACTCTTCCTTAATCTTGCTTTGAGATAAGAATTTACAAGTGTGCTCATGTTGCACATTAGTAAAACATTGCACAAAAAGAACGTTGATAGCACTGCTATGATCACATTACCTTTATGTGG
>NW_015319982.1:0-241 GCF_001447785.1 Gekko japonicus
TCTGATGAGATCTGGCTAGCCTGGGCTGTTTTTTAAGCAAACGTAATTATCTACATACTAAGAGCTGTTTCCAATGAATTGCTTTTGCTAATAGACCACACTTGTCTGTTGGAAGTCTGAGGCTGCTCACTTCATGACAGGAAGTCACTGCCCCTTAAATGGGGTTGAAACTAACCAGCTTTTCCATGGGTGAAAGAGGCTTGAAGATAGGCTTGCCAACCTCCAGGGGCTGGCTGGAGAT
>NW_015319983.1:0-241 GCF_001447785.1 Gekko japonicus
GGTCCCTTAAGTAGACTTCATGCCCACACGTGAATCACGGCTTCCCTCCCTTCTCTCCTCTCCTCAGGCGCCCATTTTCATTTCCTTCTTCATCGCCCTGCGCAAGATGGCCGAGCTGCCCGTGCCCAGCCTGCAGACGGGGGGCTTGTGGTGGTTCACGGATCTCTCGGCCGCCGACCCTTATTACATCTTGCCCTTGTCGGTGACGGTCACCATGTGGGCCATCTTGGAGGTAAGGCTC
>NW_015319984.1:0-241 GCF_001447785.1 Gekko japonicus
TGTAAATGCTTTTAGCTAGCAGAGACCAAGCAAAAGGCCATCTCACATCATGACAGGAATGTGACATCTTGGAGGGGACAGAGAATGGGGGATGCCAGAGAGGATCTCTTCCCGGGAAGAACAGGGAGAGAACGAATGACTCACAGGGGAGTGGGTAGACAAAGGAGATAAATGTCCTTGGCACAGAGGGAACAGGGTCCATATTTAAGGTCTATTTGGGGTGAAAAAAGAGGTCTCACAT
>NW_015319985.1:0-241 GCF_001447785.1 Gekko japonicus
CAGCTCTCAGCAAGATGCTGTGATATGGGACATCAGCCATCTTCATTGCCCCTAATTGGCTATGGCAGAGCTCTAGCCTGCATGGCCAGGTTTCTTGCCTAGTCTACTATAGCAGGGATAGACCCCACAGTGTGCACTCCATCACTGTTGGATAACCTATTATGTCTAAAAGATAAAGGAGTAGCTAAGTCCTTGATCAAAATTCACAAAGGCAATATGCAATAAGAGAATCACAGCTCCA
>NW_015319986.1:0-241 GCF_001447785.1 Gekko japonicus
TATGGCATATGTGGAGTCTCTTGCTGAGGTTCCACTTGGATGATCTGGTTATTCTTATTTCTCATTGCTTTTTTATGCTATTGTTTTTACTTTATTTTAGAAAGACCTGTGAACAATCATTACCCTGCAGTATGACTGCAATGTATTTTCTAATCTGAGGAAGATAGGTGGGCCTGGCACAACTGAGGCACTACTCAGATGTAGGAGGAGGAGCTGTGGCTCAGTGGTATAGCATCTGCTT
>NW_015319987.1:0-241 GCF_001447785.1 Gekko japonicus
TTGAACAACATTGGGGAGAGGATTACCCCCTGAGGAAACTCACAGACCAAAGGATGTTGAAGTGACATCCTCTCTCCTAGCACCACCTTCTGTCCCTAGCCTTGGAGGAATGAGGTAAGCCATTTCAAGTCCACCCCGTGGACTCCTACTTCAGCGAGGCTGTGGGCCAACAAATCATGGCTGACTATGTTAAACTCTGCTGTCAGATCGAGCAATAACAGTAGCACTGACCTGCCTCAAT
>NW_015319988.1:0-241 GCF_001447785.1 Gekko japonicus
CAATTTGATCTCCATAAAAGCAGTAATCCTTTGAATGGGACTGCCCCTCCTCAGTTTAGACTGGGGGTATGAAACTTGGACAATGTGAGTTCTCTGTTTAGTGATCAAAATAAAAGAGATAAATACCTCTCTCCCATCTGCCCCTTGGCCCTGCTGCGGTGAGAAGAGCTGCTGGGAAAAGAAGTCCAGAGGACATACTTTTCTTGCCACGCTCATCTCTTGAGCCAAATACATCCCTCCC
>NW_015319989.1:0-241 GCF_001447785.1 Gekko japonicus
TTTTCCAGGCCTTCACATCTCTAGCCACAAATCATGGAAGGCAGTTTGATCATGATGACTAAATGCAACCTCCGTATCCAGAAGAAGTCTACCTGAGGACAGGACATGGGGGCAAGAGCAGGAAGGAGAAAGCCATCGCCTACATTACATTCCCGAGTGACGGATCTTAAATTGTAATTAATTAGAGGAGGAGGGAGCTCTTTAACTTTGAATGTACTTTTGACCAGTGTTCCCTCTAAGC
>NW_015319990.1:0-241 GCF_001447785.1 Gekko japonicus
TTCCCAACCCAGAGCTGGCAACCATAGGGCTTTGAGTTCAAGGTCCGAAGAGAGCTGAGGTAATCTAAAACAGTACAAATGATAAGTGAAAAGGAAGCCGGACAAATAAAATCAGCGGCAGTGAAAAACCAAACCAATAAGGGAAGAAATAAATATCGGAATAGTACTAGAGCAAGAAAGGGCAGAATAAACCAGGGGAGATACCACTTAGTTGACCATCAATAATCCATGGAAACTGAGG
>NW_015319991.1:0-241 GCF_001447785.1 Gekko japonicus
ATGGAATGCCCTTTCAGACACAGGTGTCTGCTTTGTTGGCCTTTGGGCATAATGTCCAGTTCTTCTGAATCTCCAAGGCTATTAATGGTTGGTTGTGCTTGTAAAACTGCTTTCAGCAAGGAGTTCTACAACTGGAATGGCATCTTTAAAAGGTTCTTGGTTTTATAGTCACCCACCACTACATCAGACTCTAGGGACAATTGTAAGAATCTCAAGAGTTTTCTCAAGAATGTAAGAAGAA
>NW_015319992.1:0-241 GCF_001447785.1 Gekko japonicus
CACACACACACACATACACACACACAATACACAGTTAAGATTCTGTCTGTGCATCCATTTGCAGCCAACGCCAGTAGAGATATCAATACAGATTTCGCGACTAGTTCCGAGATCAAAATCTGCCTTTGGCCCTAAAATGATCAAGGGATTGGGTGATTACGTAGAGCCGAAGCAAATCCTGATCACTGGAATCTGAAATTCACCTTGATGATAATCAGATTCCATTTCCCCCTTCTCTTAC
>NW_015319993.1:0-241 GCF_001447785.1 Gekko japonicus
TGGAGAAATCTGTATATTCAGATCAAAAACAGATTATCAAAGGGGTTGTGGCCGTCATTTCCTTCTCCCTCCCAGTAGCTTTTGGGGCAACCTAAAATCTGATCTGCACCCAGTACCCTGAAACAAGATTGATCTGCAGCACATCCTGCATTCCATCTCAACACAGTACAACATGCAGATTAGGACGTCATGCACTCCCCCCCCCCTTTATTTAACATCCTGGAATGTGAAGTTAAATGGG
>NW_015319994.1:0-241 GCF_001447785.1 Gekko japonicus
AAAATAATCTCTGCTTTCATTATCCTGCTGCTGGTTGGCAGTTTCTGATGGTGGTGGCAGCATCTAAAGATAACTGCAGTGAAACTCCAGGTCAGAACTAGTAGATGATCCCAATCAGATCTGGAAAGGTACAGAATTTCTGTCCTGAGGTTTGCTCTTCTTTTCACCTTAACAGATAGGTACTTCCAGACATATTCCTCTAACCCACAGTCTATGGCTAGCTTGCTTTCCAAACTTTTGC
>NW_015319995.1:0-241 GCF_001447785.1 Gekko japonicus
TGCTGCTTCAGGCTAACACAGCTACCCACGGGAACCTATGTACAAGCTTCAGTAACACTTTTCTTCTTCAGGCATGCAAGATCAAGGAACTACACCAGGGAATTAGAATCATGCAGGCTGGAAGCAGTGTCTGTCGAATTTGGAGACTACCACCCACTCAAACCCATTACAGTAAGCTTCCTGTGTCTTTGTAAATAACATTTTCTATATCTTTTAAAGTGCTGTGTAATTTTTTTTCCTG
>NW_015319996.1:0-241 GCF_001447785.1 Gekko japonicus
CCCCCCCCCCGTTCTTGTAGAATCTGCTTCCAACCTTTTCCTCCATGTTATGATGTTAATTTCTCCTCAACGTTTTGACACCAGAACCCCCATTTTAATTTTTCTTCTCCCTTGTGCGAACTGAACTCAAGATTCTCTGTCTTCATGCTATTTTCTGTTTCCTCACAACACATTTCCTCCCTAAACCGTATGCACTTTCAAACATCATTTGTGCATCAATAAAACAGAATTGCAGGCGAGA
>NW_015319997.1:0-241 GCF_001447785.1 Gekko japonicus
AGGCCTGGCTGTTTGCCACTGTTCAACAGCATGCACCCCAAAAAAGCCAGTGTGGTGTAGTAGTTACAGTATCAGACTAGGATCTGGGAAACCAAGTTCAAATATCCACTCTGCCATAGAACCTTGCTGGGTTCCCTTGGGCTGTTTACACATCCTCAGCCTAGCTTACCTCCTAGGGTTGTTATGAAGATAAAATGGAGTAGAAGAGAATGATGTAGCCTGCTTTGGGTCTCCATTGTGG
>NW_015319998.1:0-241 GCF_001447785.1 Gekko japonicus
ATCCATCCACAAGGGGCCCCACAGGTCGGCAGAACCCCCTCTCGGAAGGAGGAGATCTGTCCGGCTCTTCTGCCTTAGGAAAGGGACGATTCGGAGACTCGCGGACACTGCCGTGATCGGAAGCTGAATCGAGGCTGCCGGGAGTCCTGATTATATTTCATGCTATTTTAGTGTTCGTGGTAATGTTCCGAGTCTTTTGAAAGTCAAGCCAGCGCGTGCCTGGGAGACAGGACACTGTGGA
>NW_015319999.1:0-241 GCF_001447785.1 Gekko japonicus
GCCCAAGAGAGGGCCTTCTCAGCCATGGCGCCAAAGTTATGGAAATACCTTCCAAGGGATATCCGTCTATCCCCTTCTATCACTGTCTTTCATCAGTGAGTGGAGACTTCTTTGTTTCACCCTCTAAGATTACTGCTTAATGTTTTAATTGTTTTTGTGTTTTACTTTTTTTTAGTTTCACTTTAATTAGTTTTATGATCTGTTTTTATAATGTTCTGTTTTGAAGTTTCAGCTGTCTTGG
>NW_015320000.1:0-241 GCF_001447785.1 Gekko japonicus
TCTCCAGACCCAATGGCGGGTTAACTGCCCTCCTAGCGCCTTTCTCCTTCCTTCGTCTCTCCCTGTCTGCACATGTGCCCCTTGCAAAGGGAAATGGGGCATCTGCCACTGACTCTCAGCAGAAAGAGCGCAGGAGGTGGTGACCGCTTCCAGGGGGGATAGAGGATGCTGAGCCTGTGCACATATCAGCCATTCTCCAGAGATGCCGCCCGCAGTGGCCGGCGGCCCTCCCTCTGCGCCA
>NW_015320001.1:0-241 GCF_001447785.1 Gekko japonicus
GGAAGAGAATGCTGACCACGGTTGGTGACATTATGGAGAGTGCTTCTGACAGTCACAATCAAGGAATGACCCTCTCAAGTAAATACCCACAGAGGACTTATAGAGAATGGCCTCATGTCAGAGTACCCTTCAAGTACTTTGGAGAAAGATGTTTTTATATCAACAGGCATGAGAAGTATGTTAACTGGAGACTAACAGTGTAATCTTAAATGGAGTCACACCCTTCTAAACCCATTGACTT
>NW_015320002.1:0-241 GCF_001447785.1 Gekko japonicus
CTTTTTCTACAAAAAGAGCCTTGGTCAGAAGAATTCGTTTAACTCTGTCGTCCCCCACTTGTTTTATACCAAGAAGCCCACACGGCCATGTTGCATTTCCCCATCTCCAAAAAATAAAGGTACGGATTCTCCCGAATTAGCTAAAACAATCAGAAGTTTCGTTGTACCTTAAAGACTAACAGATTTATCATTGTCCACCACCTACACATTCATTCCCTGACCTGAATGGCCCAGGCTACCC
>NW_015320003.1:0-241 GCF_001447785.1 Gekko japonicus
CCAACCTGGAGCTGGCAACCCTACAAAGCCACGGGCCGTCTCCTCCTCCTCCGGCCTCCACAGCACGTGCCACATTCCGCTGATCTCACCTTCTTCGCAAGTTGCCGGAGAAGAGCCGTCCTTGCATCCCGGGTGGGCCAGGGATGGGCCTCCGCTGGGCCCAGACTGCAGGGGTAGCAACGGGGTCCTGAGGCAGAGAAACTGTCTGGAAGAGGGCAAGGAAAGGAGATGGGGAGTCAGA
>NW_015320004.1:0-241 GCF_001447785.1 Gekko japonicus
GTGTGTGTGTGTGTGTATTTCACAGAGTTATTTCCTTCGGTGCAAGGACTTCTGCTCATAGCATGTGACTTTTGTGGCTCCACCCATGACAACCTGAAATGCCCCTTGAGGTTCTGCTCCTGGGGGAGAGGAAACCCTTGGGACAGGATTTCAGGGGCATTTCAGGCTTCTGTGGGAAGGGGGAGCTGTGGAATTGATGCTCTACAAGTGGAACTTCTTGCACCCAGAGAAAATACACTGT
>NW_015320005.1:0-242 GCF_001447785.1 Gekko japonicus
ACTAGAGACGGGAGCTCACTCCGTCTTTTTTAAAACATGGATTTTAATATTCATACAAAAGTACCTAGAATAATGCATCAATTACAGGGCCAGCAGTTCTTCCCCCACCCTCAATATTAGGACATATTGACAAAAAGTTAACTTGTGTAAAGAAGTATTTCTAAAGTGGATTCATTTGCATACTAGTTCCTTTTCAAATTCCCTCTTCCCATGAAGTCCAAGGAATGCTTCTTCCCTGGAGA
>NW_015320006.1:0-241 GCF_001447785.1 Gekko japonicus
GCGGATGTTTGATTACATTGGCCTCCCCTGCCCTAATTCACCTATATTATCCACTGGACCAACTTATGCTTGGGCCCACCTGCTGATACGCAGGTCTCCCGTGTTTGTTTGTACTACGCTCCCGGGATCCTGCTGATTCTGTTGGGTTTTAGCTTGCCATCACTGGTTTTTGTTTTAACTTGGAACTATGTGGACATTATTTTATCCATTTTATTGAGCCTGCCGTAACCTGCCCTGAGCC
>NW_015320007.1:0-241 GCF_001447785.1 Gekko japonicus
GGACAAATTTCAGGATTAAAAATTAATACTTCAAAATCAATTATATTACCAGTAAATGTAGATATAATAGAAAAAGAAAATCTTCAAAACAGTCATAATTATAAATGGTCAGAAACACCATTAAAATACATAGGTGTACAATTAACTATTACCACAACACAAATACTTAAATATAATCATGAAGAAGCTTTGAAAGAGATTAATAAAAAATACAACAGTGGGATAGATATTCACCTTCTTT
>NW_015320008.1:0-241 GCF_001447785.1 Gekko japonicus
CCTCCTCCTCCTCCTCCTCCTCCTAAGCATACCACTTCAGGTGTAGCAAAACTAACAGCCTCTTTTGGTCTCCAGGCTCTACTGAGCATCCCCTTGCTGCATCCTGCAGCTTGCACATTTGCACAACGCGTATATGGTCAGTATCAGCAGGTCTAGAGGGTGCTACGTATGAACACACGGAACTGCCCTATACCGAGCCAGACCCTCGGTCTATCAAGGTTGGTATTGTCTGCTCAGACTG
>NW_015320009.1:0-241 GCF_001447785.1 Gekko japonicus
AGGGGGAGGATCTTCTGATGGACCACTAGGCTAATTCCACTAACATACAGAATACAACTGTGCTGTAACTACACCTGCAGTTGCCATACATCTCCTGCAATCTCACATGCAGACACAACTGAATCATCGATTTCTTTCTTGACTCTATGTTTTTACCCTGGCCTTTCCCCAAGAAACTTACAGCAATATACATGGGTTTCCCCCCACATTTTATCCTCAAAACAATCTTGTGAGGTAGGCT
>NW_015320010.1:0-241 GCF_001447785.1 Gekko japonicus
ATGAAAGTTCATGAGGCTCAGGGGTTAAATGAAATCCTTCAAGGGCATACAGGCTGCCAACTGGCCACCCACCCTTGACCCGAGAAACTGAATTCAATACTCCACAAGACCCAAGCCTGCACAGACCTTTGCCGCTGGACACTCAGTCAACATCAACCCACTTTGTACAGGATAACTGCTTTTTTTGAAGCGAGGTCACTTCTACCATCCCCATCGTTTGGATAAGGACCAAACGCACCTC
>NW_015320011.1:0-241 GCF_001447785.1 Gekko japonicus
CTCTTCTTCTTGTGACAACCTGTCTGACTCCAGGCTCTGCTGCATTCTTCCCAGTGCTGTCCTGGCTCCACCCCTTAACCTGCCAAGTTCCAGCCTGTCCCTGCCAGTGACCAGCCAGAGATGTCCAACCTTGACTGGCCTGGTTCAGCCTGGTTCTTCCTGCCCTAGCCCCTCTCCCAATGGACTGCTACTTTTGAAATAAACGAGTTGTCTCAGATGTCATTTTCCTTGCGCTGGGCCC
>NW_015320012.1:0-242 GCF_001447785.1 Gekko japonicus
AGGAGGTCCACCAGTGGGGCCAGGAGGAGGAGCCAATTTTGCCCTGATCCTCCTGTTGACTTGAAAACTAGGCCTCCGTTTTCATGAAGGGGAAAGGGATCTCTGCTTCAGCTGAGCACATCTTCAACAATCCATTGCAGGTACCACCTGTAGCTACCTCAACACACCATGAGGTGTAGCCCTAACCCTGATTCCCAGAGATGTGCTTACAAAGGATGAGGCTTGATATCGAGAGCATCAGC
>NW_015320013.1:0-241 GCF_001447785.1 Gekko japonicus
AGTTTCTCAGGACTTGTAACAAATGACTGGTTTGCCATAGGAGGAGCTGAACATTTGCATACGTGTGATCCATACATACCTCTAGTGAAGATGTGAAAAATCAGGATCCGCTCTGATGAGCAGGGACACAGAACCATGGCTCAGTGCTAGAGCTCCAGCTTTTCAAGCAGAAGGTGGCAGCATCTCCAGTGCCAAGACTCAGGTAGGAGGTGATGTGAAGGTGTTCTACCTGAGACCCCCC
>NW_015320014.1:0-241 GCF_001447785.1 Gekko japonicus
TACTGGGTGACCTTGAACCAATTACGCTTTCTCACCCTAGACTGTCTCAAAGAGCTGAAGTGAGAATAAAATGTGGGCCACTCCCACCTCCTTGGAAAAAATGCTATCACAGTTCACATTAACTCCCAGACAATGCTAGATGGGATATTTTGTGCATGAGAGGTCTGCACTGGCCAGGCAGGGAGATCCTGTGGCTCAGAAGAAACCATTTGCTTTTCCCCAGCAAAAAGAAACAAGTTCC
>NW_015320015.1:0-241 GCF_001447785.1 Gekko japonicus
GCTGGTGCTCTTGGATCTCACTGGGATACAAGCGATGGGACTTGGTGATGACAGGCCAGACAGTTTGGGAAGGGATGCAGCTCTTTGCTCATGCCCAGTCCTGCTGCATTTTCAGTTGCCCCCTCCTCCGCTTTTTATGTAGCGAGCCAAGCACTTACCCATGGTTTTTGTTTCTGCCCTGTTTGGTTGTTGGGTATGTCTCTGCCTTGGTGGAATTGTAAGAACATAAGAAGAGCCCTGC
>NW_015320016.1:0-241 GCF_001447785.1 Gekko japonicus
GATGTGAAAGACAATTTGATTTGCTTTGACAGTTATTAAATGCAAAAAGTTAATAGAACTAGAAATAAGTACGTAAGAATAATGGTTGAAAATAATTTACCTTTTGATGTGTAAGAGAAAAAATAGAAATATGTGGAAAATCTATGATAAAAATTGGAGGTTGGAGTGCTGTGGGAAGCCAATAAAAGGGGGGAAGAAAGAGGAAAGACACACCCTGGCAAGTAAGAGAGAAAAGGCAGAA
>NW_015320017.1:0-241 GCF_001447785.1 Gekko japonicus
CCCCCCCTTTCCTTTTCTTCCTAAGGAAAGTTCTGTTGACCTAAGCTGCAATCTGTGCCTTTCTGTTGACATTGTGCCATTGTCCGTCTGAACTAAAACAGATGTTCAGACTCTCTGAAGCCGGCAATACGGATGTTTCTCAGATGATGCCATTCTGTGTTGTCACCCTGTTTCACTCTGATCCGGTTAGATACAGAAATGATATAAAAGTGAGGTTGCCAGCTCTGGGTCGGGAAATTCC
>NW_015320018.1:0-241 GCF_001447785.1 Gekko japonicus
TCCTGCCCAAAAATAGCCCTGGCACTCAGTATTTTACAATATTGGACTGTTGAAATCATTAACATACACAACATACCAACATGGCTGCCCACCTGGATCTATACACAACATACTGACATACAGCAGTAATGAATAACCTGGCATGTAGCTCCACTCAGTATGCCGTTATACTATTTTCCAACAAAGAACTCAGAGCTGGCTTCCATGATTTGCATGACTCTTAACCTCATAGCCAATTGCC
>NW_015320019.1:0-241 GCF_001447785.1 Gekko japonicus
CACGGCGCTCTCCCTTCAGGCGGCGCCCCCGGGCATTGCCTAACCGTGCCTTATGGAAGTGCCAGCCCTGGCCTCACGGTGCCAAGAGAAGACCGCATGTCTCTCTCTTGGTGTGTTCGGGGAGAGTTCGTCTTCATCCGAGAGAGAATGGAAGGAAGGATGCCATCGCTGAGAACACAATCTACATTTCATAGGAGACAGTGGAAGAGAGGTAACACAGGAAGAAAGGTCAGTGTGCCTA
>NW_015320020.1:0-241 GCF_001447785.1 Gekko japonicus
TCAAATTTTGAAACCAGTCCGGTTAGAATTGAATATCCCCATTTCGATTTTTTTCTCCGGCGGTCTTTATTTTCTCACCTGCTTCTTTTTCACTGTGCCAACTTTCCCCCATTTCTGGGGGAAAAGCTCAGTTCAGAGGTTAAGTCTAGTTCAGGCTATCTGCTCTCTTTTCTTTCAGCTTTTGATTTTTGTTTCCGAGGAATTCAGGGCAATTTACATTGTCGTCCTTTCCTCCATAATA
>NW_015320021.1:0-241 GCF_001447785.1 Gekko japonicus
ACTCCGGCCGTGAAAGCCTTCGACACCATCAGTGAATGTTAATTGATACACAGATCTATTCCAAGTGCTCAGAAGATCTACGGAGAACAGATTTTGAGGGTGTGATAGTTTCAGAGGGTAGCCATGTTAAGTCTGAAGAAGAAGAGCTGGGTTAGGGTCCAGGAGCAGCATGTTGTGGTTGGGCCCCACCACCCTGTGTCATAATCCCAAAAGTGCCTGCGGGCTCAAAAAGGTTGGGAAC
>NW_015320022.1:0-241 GCF_001447785.1 Gekko japonicus
CTGTTATACAACCAATGGATTCTGAGGTTCTAGCTCAGCTCAAAAGACAACAGAAATTACCGAACCCCATTTTCTTGTCTGTTAATTCAGTTAATCCTGAGGTTTTGAGGGGGGTTGAATTTTAAATTTTCTGTTATTGTATATTTTTCCAATTTTTATACTTTATTACAACCAATGGCTAAAACAATTTCAATGACATAGTAATACATTAATAATACCGATTAAAATTACAGTGTATCCA
>NW_015320023.1:0-241 GCF_001447785.1 Gekko japonicus
TCAGTGGGTATCCTTACACATTTTTTACTCAGGAGTGCTTTCCCGCTTAGCCCACAGTGCTTATAACTTTCTAAACTGTTACATGAATCTTCCCCCCGTCTTTTCCCCTAAGGAAGATGTCAGCTGCTGCGGTGCCCCCAACACGGCTTAGCTCTATGGCCGCTGTAAGCTAGCCATGTTGGCACAAGCCTAGCATGGTGTAGCGGTGTCAGACTAGGATCGGAGAGACCCAGGTTCAAAT
>NW_015320024.1:0-241 GCF_001447785.1 Gekko japonicus
CCTTAAGAGACCAGCAAGATTTTGGGGGGTATGCGCTTTCGAGAGTCAGAGCCCCTTTTGTCAAATACCTGACAAAGGTAAATGATGAAGGGAGCTTCGACTTGCAGATCTTGTCTACTCTCCAAATCTTGTCACTCTCTCAGATACTCCTGGATTCAAATCGAGCTGTCCTTTATTTAAGGCATTTTTTAATTTCCACCTTTCTCCAAGGATGGTCTCAGCATGGCTTCGGGAAGGGTCC
>NW_015320025.1:0-241 GCF_001447785.1 Gekko japonicus
CAATCAACTGGGTGACTGGCTCAAATCTGTTCATCTCATTCAAATATGGTAAATTTAACATCTGAATAC
The DNA here is from genome assembly GCF_001447785.1 of Gekko japonicus. Lineage (NCBI taxonomy): Eukaryota > Metazoa > Chordata > Lepidosauria > Squamata > Gekkonidae > Gekko > Gekko japonicus. The sequence continues at coordinate 70 of NW_015320025.1, forward strand.
ATTCAACATAAAACTTGTGGCATCCTGAATGATCAGGCGAGCCTTGGATCTCCTTGCCTTGCTGCTTTCCAACTCAAAGGGGCTGTGAAACAGCTTTGTGGGTGTACAGTAGCTTGTGGTGGTTAGGGTTTCCAACCTTCAGGTGGGCCAAGAGTTTTCCTGGGATTACAAC
>NW_015320026.1:0-241 GCF_001447785.1 Gekko japonicus
CCCCCCCATGGGCCAACCCCCACTCTCCTGGAGACCCGGGGAGTCAAGGAGCGGAGCAACAGAGGAGTCCGTCTGCAGCACAGCTACACCCCAGCAACCTGATCTGCACCAGCCTAGTGCCAGTGGCCGCAGAAAGGGAGAGGAGACACCACCTGGGCTGGGGGCTGCTGCGCCGACAGCCCAGGTGAGGCAGAGAGCATGCATGTTGCCCCGCCCAGCAGGAGACACCAGGAAGCATGGC
>NW_015320027.1:0-241 GCF_001447785.1 Gekko japonicus
AAGGGACCAAAGACACTGCAATGAGAGAGTTAACCATTCAGACTTAATTTGCAAGTGCAGAAACAGTATCTTTAGCAACAAAGTGCTCTGGATACTTCCTCAGCAGCTGCTTAAAGAAAATCAGAAGGGGTAATCAAGACCTGTATAAACGTCACAAACGAGTAAATAAAGATACTCGTTCTGCTTTTGAAAAATAGAGCCCCCACCACAAAAATCAAAAAGGATCTACTGAAGTGGGGGC
>NW_015320028.1:0-241 GCF_001447785.1 Gekko japonicus
CAGCCTTGCTGGATCAGACAAAGGGTCTAGTATCCTGGTTGATACAATGGCAAATCAGTTGGCCCCAGAAAGTCCACACATGGCATACAGAAGCAAAGCGTTCCCTTGTTGCCATCTATCATCTGCTATTCAGAGGTATAATGCTTCTGATCATGGAGGTTCTATTTAGCCATAATGGCTGATAGCCATTAAGGAACCTATCCTCCACAGATGTGCCCCATTTTAAAGTCACCCAAAATAG
>NW_015320029.1:0-241 GCF_001447785.1 Gekko japonicus
GTTTCCTATTGTGACAGGGAACTTAGTGCAGCTGCTCTGGCACTTGGCCCCGGCTCAGCAACTTCATGAGATGTGGATCGATGAGAAACGAAAGTGATGTGAGAACAGGGAAACCATGATGGCGTCATCATGCCTGACCCGGTAGACTATAAAAGGCTGTCTCCTGGGCTTGATGAGGGCAGTGGAGCCAAAAGGAGCTCCAGAGTTCAGGCATGAAGAGCCTGGGGCAGATCCTGTAGCA
>NW_015320030.1:0-241 GCF_001447785.1 Gekko japonicus
CCCCAGCAAAAGCATTAAAAGGGGGAGAATTCTGAAGAATTGATACTGAAGTCTTTTAATGTTTTTAAATGGTGGCAGCTTGGAGAAAATTGGAAGGCAACCATCTTGCTGATGTTAAGCCAATATGGCTGTGATCACAGAACCTGGATGCAAGAATTGGGAACCTTCTATAAGATGCCTTGGGTTCCATGATGGAGGAAGGAGGAGACAATCTGCTTTCACCAGTGAGGAAAAACTGTGG
>NW_015320031.1:0-241 GCF_001447785.1 Gekko japonicus
AGCATTTTAGCATGGAGAGTGAAAGACAAAAGAAAAGCCTCAAATGTAGGTGCGCTGAGAAATGAACAAGGGACGTTAAAGTACACAGGGAAGGAGATGGCAGATATCTTTGCGGATTTTTATAAAGTTCTCTATGAGTCAAGACACCCAAACAAGGAGGCCATCAAGGATTTTCTCAACTCTCTCACCACATTACCCAAGATTAGCAAGGAGCACAGGGATTTGATGGAGGAAGAGATAA
>NW_015320032.1:0-241 GCF_001447785.1 Gekko japonicus
TTTGCTTCCTCTGCCTGGTGCTGTGGGGCAGATCCAGTGGTGGAGTGCCAGAGAGGCTTTTTCCAATTCATTCTGGCTAGACAGGATATATTAGTACTGCCACCAGGTCCCAAGGCATAATACAAGGGCAAAAAGCTGGGTTTATTTGCTGTTGTGGAGATCGCTCAATTCCAGAAGGGTATGGGCAGAGGGCTGATTACTCCAATCCCCTAGAATATGCATTAATTCCTGTAGGCCGAAG
>NW_015320033.1:0-241 GCF_001447785.1 Gekko japonicus
GCATGACCTAGAACACTCCAGAGAATCTTTCACAGTGAGTTCAGGGGTTCTTCAGCAGATATTTTCAAACAAGAACAGTTTCTTGATCAGAGAAGGTTTTGGGGAAAAGGCATTTAGATTTCACAGGGTTAAGGATAGCTGCCCCCTTTCTCCTGTTGCGATGCCTGCCTCATTTGTGCAAATGTACTTTGCTTTGTTTGCAAAACACAGAAGTGAATGACTACCTCAAGCCTACCTGTAT
>NW_015320034.1:0-241 GCF_001447785.1 Gekko japonicus
GAAAAGCGGGGTATAAAAACCTTTTCTTCCCCTCTGCTTCCTGTATTCCCACCCACCCGGTCCTTATCTCCCGCTCCCTCCGCCGCTGTGGTTTCTCCTCTTCTCACTCCTGCTCCCCTCTTTCTGTTCACTGCTACAGCCATCCCAAACGGATACCTTATCTCTGTGCCCTCCCCCTCCCCTGGTGAAGTTTTCAGTCCTCCTTGGCGGGGGGGGGGATCCTTGGCTGCTAGAGGGATGA
>NW_015320035.1:0-241 GCF_001447785.1 Gekko japonicus
GGTTTTGATTTCTGAATCCAGGAACAATTAGTCTTACTAGAGATCTCTTGCAAACAAGTGAGCCATAAATTGTCTGCCTGTGTCATGTAAGAAGAGTAGCAAGCTTAGAAACAATATTTTGGTCTTTCTTTGGCTGCAAAACTGTTTCTCCTTCGGCATGCTATATATAATACAGAGAGCCTACCACAAGTTTCCAAAATTAAGACAGAAGTCCAATATCTCATAAGTTTGTCAAAATCTA
>NW_015320036.1:0-241 GCF_001447785.1 Gekko japonicus
TCTTGCAAGCATTTGGTGATAATTTTCAAATCTCTGCGGCGTTGTAAAGTTTCCGGTGACAGGTCTTGGAACACCTGAATTTTTCTGCTGTTATGGGTAAATGAGTCGCCTTTAGCTGCTTCTTTAAGGATTTTATTCCTGGTACGATAGTCAGGGAATCTGGCCACTATGTCCCTTGCATGAGTCGGATTGCTGGATTTGCGGGCGCCTAATCTGTAGGCTCGATCGATGAGTGGCGCAA
>NW_015320037.1:0-241 GCF_001447785.1 Gekko japonicus
ACAGTCCATGAGAGAGAAAATCATACCATCTCAATCCTAGATACTACACTGGCATAATTAATTCAGCACATTCTATGATTGCATAAATGCACCTGTCAGCCACTGTATGGCCCACCTGTCAGTTGTGTGGAATGCTAAGCTGTCTTTCAATGTCCTGAGAGATATATTTACTTTTAATTCATGTTGGAGATGATTTCATACATAAACTCTAGCAGAAAAGACACCTCTCCAGGTTGGTATC
>NW_015320038.1:0-241 GCF_001447785.1 Gekko japonicus
TCAAGCATAAAAACAGGCACCTCTTCAGTGACGCTCCTTGCTGGTGAAGCTGCACACTCCACTAGTCCTTCGACATATGCTGGAGTACAGTAACCGAGCTACAAAACACAGTTCTTGACATTTCAAGCATTTGAAGGAGAGAAACAAACCCATGATTAGAGAGATCCAATTCTGTAGCCCTCAGACATGGAGAACAATAACTGGTACTTCATACCATGCGTTGCTTAACACTTCAAAACTA
>NW_015320039.1:0-241 GCF_001447785.1 Gekko japonicus
AAAATACATTGATATTGCATTTCTCTCATGTTAACTGAGCTCATGATCGCACTGTCTTCACTTGCTTCGCATCACATTTTACCAGTAAAATGCATGCATATTTCAACTTTATTTTTGTGCTGATCAATCAGTATTATGTGCAGTATTTATATTCCAACTATGCAAATGACATATAATGTACACATGAGCACTATATACATTTTGCATTAAAATGTGCAATAGGTAAAGGTTTCCCTTGCTC
>NW_015320040.1:0-241 GCF_001447785.1 Gekko japonicus
TGGTGTCTGCATACTGAGGGGAATCCCTGAATGGCAGCCATCCTTCTATTCCCGCATCTTTTGGGGGAATATAGGTGAGAACTAGCAAGGGTTGTTAAAGAACCTGTGTGCAAAATTGTTGATCTGCTTATCAGTAATCTGTACCTTGTCATGAAAATCAGCCTGGCTAATAGAACAGGAGTCTCCAACCAAAATGGCTGCCACAGAAGGCCAAGCCAGCCACAAAATGGCTTCCACAGCT
>NW_015320041.1:0-241 GCF_001447785.1 Gekko japonicus
GCCCCACAAATCTCCAGGAATTTCTGCTGGCCACCCTACAGCCCCTGATCTCCAAGAGGGGCGACAAGTTCGATTTGTCTTTCTTAGTCAGCGAGCAAGTTAGGAAGCCTGTTTCACCTCTCCTACGACAGCATGGCTTCCTTCGTCAAGGAAGGAATATCCCCTCCTTTCCTAAAGGAACACGCTAGCATCTCATTTCCACCCGTCTCCACCGTTCGCCTTATGCCTTTTCAAGGGACCA
>NW_015320042.1:0-241 GCF_001447785.1 Gekko japonicus
TTATTTTTATTTTTTGCTAAATTTATGTTCTTCTCTAAAACAGTTTCCTGTGGTGGCCCACCCGTTGCCCCAGGAGACACCACAGAAGGAATGATGATTGGTCTCCCAGCTGCATCTAGTCACCGGAGAGCTACTGCCTCTGAAAGTGGAGATTCAGTTTTAGCCCCTGTCGTTAAGAACCTAACAGATCCGTCCTCTATTAGTTTGTTTTAATCTGTTTTCAAGATGCCTGATGGGCATC
>NW_015320043.1:0-241 GCF_001447785.1 Gekko japonicus
GATGTCACTTCTGCATGACATCATCACACCAAGGACGTCATGTGTGGCAATGTTGCCCCACCCCCTGCACTCCCAGAGAGCTCTCTCCCACCCCGACTGGTGAGCAAAGAGGACCCGGCAACCCTAATATCCATTCACTATGACATATGGAATTGTGAGAAGACAAGGGCACTGTAGGACAGCACAGTGCTATGAATCGGGCAGTGCAGAATCTTCAGCAGGTGGGTGATTGACTGACTTG
>NW_015320044.1:0-241 GCF_001447785.1 Gekko japonicus
AGCAGGGCTCTTCTGGTGTTCTTATGTCTGGAAACAATGCAACATCTTCTGATATATATATGTTGCACAAATTGCAAAGCCATGCATATGCTGTGGGTGAGGAATTCCTTGCTGCAGCTATTAAAATGCTACAGTCTCCCAATTTAAGCCGTTCTGGCATGGCAGATGCATAACCCGAGTCTGATGACGCTGTTGCTTCCGCCCTCCCTCCTACTCAGTCTGCTTACTAGCACAACAGCCA
>NW_015320045.1:0-241 GCF_001447785.1 Gekko japonicus
AATGATATATCTTTTCTATCCTTGAAGAAGAAAAAAAAAGAATGTCCCCATGCAAGGAAAAGAAGGACTTGGTTAAATATGTCAAGAATAGCAGGACTTACTAAAGGGAAGAAGCGAAAAGAACCTCATGATGAAGTGCAAAAGCCAGTGAAAAGGAGATCAAGGTACCTCCCCCCCCAAAAGCAAGACAGAACTGGTAAAACAGAAAAGACAATTCTGAAATAAAAGTCTCTGAGTATAA
>NW_015320046.1:0-241 GCF_001447785.1 Gekko japonicus
CAAACATCAGTCATACTGCTTCCTAAGTTCACAGTTTCTATAATTTGTTATGTAATACATATCTTCCACTCGCAGTCCATATGTACAGGTTTGTTTGTTTTACTTAAGACGAGTGCTTCACTCAGCATACTGTTAACTTAGGCAAAACCTGATTCCACCATTAATGACTGTCTCAGAAACAGCAGTGACTTTTAGAGTTCTGCTTCTGAAAGTAATTTTGTATAATTAAAGATTAATTGTC
>NW_015320047.1:0-241 GCF_001447785.1 Gekko japonicus
AGACAGGTACCTATGCTTATTGCTGGTGCAAATGTGAGAAAATCAGGACGTTTTGGCAACAGATATTCAATGAGGTGTTGTCGATTACTGGGATTACTGTACCAACGATGCCGGAGGTACTGTTTTTAAATTTATGGCCGGATGAATCTATTCCAAAAGTTCAGGAAAAACTGGATTGTCCTGCTCTTAGCAGCTGCAAAAACAGCTATTGTTACTGTTTGGAAAAGAGCAGAAATACCTA
>NW_015320048.1:0-241 GCF_001447785.1 Gekko japonicus
TTAAGACTAACGTAGTTAACAAACTAAGTCAGATCCTTGTTCGATGAATGAAAGTAAGCAGAGTGGCCTGCATTCAGACAGTCACACTCACCATAGTTAGTTCAATTAAACTGTGATTTTACATAATGTCTGAACTGAGACTCTAGGACAGATTCAAACAGAAATAATTTGCTTGCTGTCAGCTTTTGGAGCGCTAGGACATTCTTTATGGAGTTCATAATTGGACTCCCAATATTTCTAG
>NW_015320049.1:0-241 GCF_001447785.1 Gekko japonicus
ATATTGCTGATGTCCACATATTGCTTTATGTTGCTGATGTCCACAAGAAAACAGTTAGAATATTATAAAAAGCTACCTTGCTGTGCTCTACATATAATTGCATCAAAATTCTGTTTTGTGTGTGATGTTTTGCTGGTGCACTTTGCTGCTAAGCATTGGTAAAACACGGCATTAAGATAATCATTTTGGAACTATACACATCTTCATACCACGAATGTTGTCTTGCAGTGTTTTATCAATA
>NW_015320050.1:0-241 GCF_001447785.1 Gekko japonicus
GGATCTAGCCCACAAAAGCTTATTCTTCAATAAACCAGTTAGTCTTTAAGGTTACCATGAGACTTCATGTCGTTTTTGCTGCAACAGACAGTGACCCTATCAGATATAGTTACGCTGTAGCTGGTTGAACCAAATGAGCTGCTTTACACTAATTCCACTATTCACCTATCAATGTAAACTGATAGTAGATAAAGCAATATGACTGAAAATAGCCCTTTTCAGATATTACATTCCTGATACT
>NW_015320051.1:0-241 GCF_001447785.1 Gekko japonicus
TTTGCCATCAAGTCACAGCTGCCTTACGGTGACCTCGTAGGGTTTTTTGTGGCAAGAGAGTGGGTTTGTCATTGCCTGCCTCTGTGGAGCAAGCCTAGACTTCCTTGGTAGTCTTCTGGGTAGCAGTGTGTGGACAAGATCTTGGCATGTGCGTGGACGGTGAGCTAAATACGAGCGGTCAGTGGGATGCAGCGGGGAAAAGACTAATGCAGTTTTTGGGTGTATCAACAGAGGCATAACA
>NW_015320052.1:0-241 GCF_001447785.1 Gekko japonicus
GGAAACACAGCTTCAGAAGGTGGACACCCCCGCTGAGGGCCCTCCCCGAGGTCCACCCTCCCCTGGCACACACACACCCAAATCGGCAGGACTTTCCCAGGCTGGAGCGGGCAACCGTGTGTTCTTCCCTGTCCAGAAACAAGAGATAATTGGGTGAGTCCCTAAAGAAATTAAGTAGCATTGCTGAATTGAGAGTTGCCCACCAGCAGGCTGTTGAGAGATGTGCAGTTCCTGAAGAGAA
>NW_015320053.1:0-241 GCF_001447785.1 Gekko japonicus
CCCCCCCCCAACGGAGCCCGGGGATGCAGATTCCCGGCCAGGGGACAAGCCGCATGCACACACAAACACACTCTCACTCGAAGGGTGACCCCCCCCTCCCAGACAAAAGAAAGAATCAGGCGACTTACCTTCGAGTAGTTCCTGGGCCACTTGGTCTTCAGCTGCACGAGGGAGGACTGGTGGGACAGCAGCGCCCCCTTTCATAGGGTATTCAAGCCGGAAGGGAGGGGAGGCGGGGCCA
>NW_015320054.1:0-241 GCF_001447785.1 Gekko japonicus
GACGAGAAGAAACCTGCACTTGATTTCTACCCCTTGGCAACTGCAAAGTGGAAAGTTCAGTGAAGCGGGGTCGGAACGAATCTGTTGAACAAGGACAAGCAAAAATGTCGGGAAGCTGTGTGAATCTAGTCTTTTAAAAGAATGGGCCTGAGATAAGAAAAGAAAACCAGTGAAGGTCCCTTCAGCCAGTTTGGTGTCGTGGTCTGAGTCTCGGGCAGGGAGACCTGGGTTCAAATCCCCA
>NW_015320055.1:0-241 GCF_001447785.1 Gekko japonicus
TCAACATAACATCTGGACCAGGCCATGATGCTCTTGTACACAACCTAAAAGTTCCAAACACAGGAAGAATAACCTCTACAATCTTACCATAACAGATTCTGATAAACCAACAGAGTTTCCATATGTGAGCACTCATGAGTTTGTTTTCATAAGGGAAGTGCTGCCCTTGCAGTAAACTTTGCCCAAACCCTGTGTGGCTCTGAACCTTTCACCCACTATCACCCACCAAGTATGCAAATTC
>NW_015320056.1:0-241 GCF_001447785.1 Gekko japonicus
GGTGGTGGTGGTGGAGTTACAACTAGAGGGCTGAACAGGAACTGCAGCTAGAACAAGGCCTTAAGCTGAAGCACTTAAGTGAATCGCAGCTAGCAGGAAGTACTGCTCCGTAGCTCAGGGTCCACATATTCTTATATTCATAGTGTTGGCCAGTTTAGAGGCTACATACTGTCTGTCAATCACAAGGGCAGATGGCATATCAAATGCCCCATGTTATCTTCTGTGCTTGAAGAGGGACCTG
>NW_015320057.1:0-241 GCF_001447785.1 Gekko japonicus
ACTGCAGGCAGGTAAGCAAAAGTGTCCTTTACTTGCAAGCAATCAAAATTCTCTTTTGCTGAGCCAGCGCTTTCACTCTGCTGGCGTTCCCGCAAAGGGCAGCTCCACGGTGATTAATCTGTTTGGGACTTCAAGCGAAGAGAGAGAGCTGGAAGGTGGTATATGTATAGTTCAAACCCACCGAGTTACTGGGAAATGGGATATTTTCGTTTCTAATACAGGACACCAAACAGGAGGAGGA
>NW_015320058.1:0-241 GCF_001447785.1 Gekko japonicus
GGGAACCCTCACGTTGTTTATCAAGGAGCTAGGTGTCTCCTGGCCCCAGGAACTGACTGTTCGTAACCTTGGGATGGCTCTCTTTCCTCAACTTTTAAAAGCTTTATGATTTGTTATTTGCGTTACCTCTTGATGATGTGAGAGATCTGTTTATGTAATTCGTAACAAATGCCTGATAAAGGTTTTTGATTTGATTGGCTTTGCAGATTAAAAAGAAATGTTGCCTTGACAGCAGCTGCCA
>NW_015320059.1:0-241 GCF_001447785.1 Gekko japonicus
CATTGGACAGAAGCTGTAACCCCTGCTTGGAAAGAAGTGCTTGATGGTTCCTCCTTTTCCTCATCGTGGAAACCACTGGAGCTTATTCTGGGATTACTACTCTCAAGAAAATGTGTGTGTGGAGGAAATTTTAAATGCTAAAAGATTCAAGAGTCATTACTGCATCCATCAATGCATCTCTGTTTAGTTAAAGCATCTATATGCTGCTTTTCCACCATGTGAAAGTAGCTTACAAGAAGAA
>NW_015320060.1:0-241 GCF_001447785.1 Gekko japonicus
TAGACTTTTAGCCTGCCCTCCCCTGCACCGCAATACTCAGGGCGGGCACCAACAAGTTAAAAACAATAACATAATTAATTATTAAAAACAAACTAACATAATAACAATGTTAAAATCAGATGGCTACTTAGGCACTGATGGTATAGTTTGTCCGAGTGAGGTTGTGCCACCTGTGTGTTTGTAAAAGCTGGTACAATCATATAATCAATGGTGGGGAGGGGCTGGGGAGGCCAAGTTAGAT
>NW_015320061.1:0-241 GCF_001447785.1 Gekko japonicus
AATGGGCCTTATTCCTAGTATAACAATAATGCTATAACAGTGATACATGACCATTCCTTTAATGTTCCCTTTTGCTTGTAAGTCAGGGTTAGAATACTTGGGTTACTGCTTTCAAGTTCACACAGCAGGGATGGGTGCACTTAAAGCACCATCCATTTATTAAGGAGATAGCAGGAATAGAAGAAGTACATACAGTCTGCACTTCTAACCAACTCAAACAGTTCAAAGACTTGAAACCAGA
>NW_015320062.1:0-241 GCF_001447785.1 Gekko japonicus
GCCGGCCCTGTTCACAGGGAGGTCAGGACTTCAACAGACTTATCAGGACCCAAGGTAGGAAAATCCCCAAATGCCAATAGGAAACTCTCTGGATTCAGCAGGTGCCTGAGGCAGGCCATCATAATGAGTCTTGGCAGATATCTATTCCTGGAGCCATAACTGTATTTGGACTTTCATTCATCTCATGGTAGCCCAGGACAATGGACTCCCTGCATTCTTGATGACCTGCTTGTCTGGTCAA
>NW_015320063.1:0-241 GCF_001447785.1 Gekko japonicus
TCTCTCATGACCCCATGAATAAACAATCCCAGAGTTGGAAGGGACAGCTTGGGGGATGGGAATGCAGGAAACATCAGCAGACATCAACACCTTCCACTGACAGATGACAGGGCTGAATCTAGTGAAATTGGTCAACATGCTGACACAACGATATCTGAACATCAGTCATGGGGTGGGGGGATGAGCTGAATCTGAGCCAAAATGAAACTTTCTATGCACATCCTTAGAACAAATTTAGAGT
>NW_015320064.1:0-241 GCF_001447785.1 Gekko japonicus
CAACCTGATGTCGTCGTCTGCTTTTCAGCATTAACATTGCGCTGAACAGCTTTGTGGCTGTGCAGTAAGCCGGCCTTTGTTTCTCACATATGTTTTGAGGCAAACAGTAGGAGAAAATCAATCTCCTGCCCCCCTGGGTCATAGTCAGTTTATTAGTGACAAGTTTTCTATGTGTGGATCATTCAGTGTCACACATAATTGTGTATGTGCAGTAGGTTGCACATAATGGGCAGAGCAATCC
>NW_015320065.1:0-241 GCF_001447785.1 Gekko japonicus
TTTCTTGTTCACTGCAAGGATGCAGATCTGGGGAACTATCTTCCAGCTGCAAAAAGGCTGAGCTTCTGTTTTCCTTCCTGTTTCAGGTATTAAAGCATGGGAGTAGCTAAAGTTCCGCTTGGGCTCTTGGCTCTAAGACTGTGGCTTGCAACCAGTGACTCTGAGTGAGCCAACCCAGGAGTTGTACTGCATTTGCTTTTTTTCTGGTTGTCAGTTTGTCTGTCTAATTATATTCATAAGT
>NW_015320066.1:0-241 GCF_001447785.1 Gekko japonicus
CAGAAAAGCTTAGCTAGAAAGCTCTGCTTTGAAGAGATTAGTAAAAATTAGAAAAAAGGATGAAGACTTCTCCTTTTCTAGGAAGCCATAAAGCTAACCTTGCATTATTTGAAAGTCTCAACAGGCAGATGTGCACAAGATTTTGTCCAAAAGTTGTGTGCTCTTATTCAGCATTTCCAGTTTACTAAGCAGTGTCCATAGAATTGCCAACAGGTCTAGAGAAAAATGTCCTGTCCCTTTA
>NW_015320067.1:0-241 GCF_001447785.1 Gekko japonicus
CGTCTCTCCGGAGTGCTTCCGAGCCCCCCCACCGTCTGGCTCTGCAGAAACACCCCCCCCACTACGACGCCTGCAGCATGCCGAGCCATCGGCCTGGGGTCATGGGTCCGAGGCAAGTCCTCTGTCGCTCTTTCCCGCGGAAGGCTGGGCTCGCGCAAAGAGCAGCAGCAAGCAGCACCTCCTGGGGGAGTCAGGGTGACTCTTCATGATGGCAGCAGCCCACTTTGGAAGTGGAGTAATC
>NW_015320068.1:0-241 GCF_001447785.1 Gekko japonicus
AAAATCCATAAACTAATACAAGAAATACTAAATGTTAATCTTGCTGCAGTACCAGAATTTTTTTTGTTAAATATAATTCCCGATGACTATAAGCAAAATGAATTATATATATTAACTCATATTTTAAAGCCAGAATATTATTGGCAAATGTTGGAAAACAGAGAAAATACCCTCCAGAGAAGAGATTACTCAGAAATTGTTAGAGATAGCACAGATGGACAGATTGAATGTTGTATTACAA
>NW_015320069.1:0-241 GCF_001447785.1 Gekko japonicus
AACACTGATGAAATCCGGGAATGCAGTCCAAAGGAGATCTCCCTTCCTGCCTTTCTTCTGTCCCATCCATGCTCCATCCACAACCTCAAGGCCAGGAGAAGAGTCCTCTGGGTCCCGGAGAGACACCGTTCTCAAGAGATAACACATCCTCCCCTTCTCCTGCCTGAATTACTGATCTGGTTATTCAGATTTGCAATCTCAGACCGAAGTCTTCCCACTTCCCGCTGGTATCCTTCTTGCA
>NW_015320070.1:0-241 GCF_001447785.1 Gekko japonicus
AAAGCATTCTTAAGCACTGTAAGTTGGGCTCTAGATAGGACCTAAACTTAGCCTGTGAAACAAGGATCTGGGAAATCCCTTATAAGCCCTTCATGCCTTATAAGCCTCTCATCAAAAGAACCTACCTATCAACAGGGGGTGGGATCGGCTTTTTTAGATTCGGGTATAATGAAGCTGATTTTTGTTTATTTATTTTGGTATTCCCAAATATGCCCAAATACCAACACTGGTATTCTATTGG
>NW_015320071.1:0-241 GCF_001447785.1 Gekko japonicus
TTTATAGCCACACACCAAGATGTCATGCACACAGCCATCTTCTCAGGAACAATCCTGCGAAGATCCATCACCATTACCAGCAGGCAACTGGCATTGAGCCAGTAGGAGTGCACTTTGCCTCCTAATCTGTAAATCCATGCTCAGCCTTCTGCGGCGTTCCAAGGATGCAGGTGATCTCGGAGGGGTGGGGGCAGGCAACTGACTGTTGTCTCCTGAATTAGAGCTGGAGGGTGGAGGTGAT
>NW_015320072.1:0-241 GCF_001447785.1 Gekko japonicus
GAGTCTCCCTCTGAAAAGGCTCCTGAGAAGCTGATTACTAACAACACACAAGGGAGGCGGCATCACCAGGATCAAAAGGTGCTCACGTGGCTGGGCGGGAAAGAGACTCTCTCCCTCTCTCTTGCTGCTTCACCCACCGACCCACCAAGGAGATCCTTGTGGCTTCAGACTTGCTCACCCATCTCTACCAAGCAGCTTTCATTGCTCTTTGCTGACTGGAATATCTGGTTTTTATATTACC
>NW_015320073.1:0-241 GCF_001447785.1 Gekko japonicus
GTGGCAGTGAATTCCATGTGTTAACCTGAGAATGTCTGTTTTGTTCAAGAAACAGAGCCTGCCCAATACTAAGTTGTATTCTTTTAAACCAGTTCTGGTTAATTTATAAGCATTAGATCTTTAAGGATGGTTCTGTGATAGAATATTGGTGCTGTATATGTTAACAGAGGGATATTCTTCAAGCACAGTTCCATTGTCTCCCCCTCACACTTGCTGGAAGAGAAGAAGAAGAGATTGGATT
>NW_015320074.1:0-241 GCF_001447785.1 Gekko japonicus
TGAGAGCTGATGAGACTGGGCTAGCCTGGACCAATAGATATCTAAAGTAAGTACATTTCTTCTTCCCCCTCTTTTCTCTTACAAGTGACTCTCAGCTACTTTCAAGATTCCAGCCCTTCTGAGGCATGCTGAATCACTATCAGGCCATTTTTGAAAAGGTCTCCTCCTTTTTTTCTTTTCGTTAACTTGCGAAACCATATTTTCCTGCACTGCCGGAGAGTTCCTCAGCAGGGACATGTGC
>NW_015320075.1:0-241 GCF_001447785.1 Gekko japonicus
CACGGTTGTTTCTCGTGTGCTTCCGAATGGCCTTCCCTTGGCAGCCAAACGCTTAGGCAACAGAGTACAGAGATGCACATTTAGCTAGAGGTCCCTGGATAGCATCCGGGGCTAGACCTCACTCTTTATAGACCTCATACTTTATAAGACTATGCGTGGGATAGAGCAGGTTGGGAAAGAGGTCCTTTTTCTCCCTTTCTCACAAGACGAGGACGCGTGGGCACTCCATGAAATGGCTGAG
>NW_015320076.1:0-241 GCF_001447785.1 Gekko japonicus
TCCTCAGAGCAGACATTCAGCAGTGAAGGCACAGAATTGTCTCTCTTCTCTCACAGCAGAAATCTGCCAGAATAATCATCCCCCCCTCAGCATCCATAGATGGTGCTGGCCAATCGGGGTGCTTGGAGCAGTTTTGTCACTCAAAGCCCTCCAGCCCTGTCAAGATTTAACTCTTTGCCTCCTGGTACTCTGATAGTGCAGCACTTTGAAGCTCGTTTTAAGGCCTGTCCATCACAAATAC
>NW_015320077.1:0-241 GCF_001447785.1 Gekko japonicus
AAAAAAAAAAGTCAATTAAAAAGTTGTTAATGGGTGTGAGCGGATTTGCTTTCTTTATTTGTCTCCATAATAAATGTCAGTTGCCATTAGCACATGTTCTCTAGCAGGTTCTCTTGTCACACGGGTACAGCGACAGCCAGTATAAACGATCCAGTGGGGAACGGTGAACCTTTCCTGACTGAAAGAAGGAAAGTGGGCTTGAAAGAAGCCAAACAGTAAAAAGCCCAGGAGCACCTTTAAG
>NW_015320078.1:0-241 GCF_001447785.1 Gekko japonicus
GTTCTTTTATTCTTGTCTGGAGGCTATGTTGTGGAGAAAGTGGTCAATAAACTGAAGCTCTGTTAACTAGAGCAGGAAATCTCCCACTGGCAGCCCCAACTGCCGTCACCCCACCATTACTTGGTAGGGTAGTGAAGGAAAAATGCTGAAAAAATCACCATCACTCCAACAGCATGATGTCACTTTCGGTGCAACCCTGGCAGTGATGTCATCATGCTGGGGTGATGCTCCAGGATTCTCG
>NW_015320079.1:0-241 GCF_001447785.1 Gekko japonicus
CAGTGGAGGGATAGAGTGACTTGGCATCTGTAGTAAGGGCATGGGATGGACATAAGGATTGGTGGTTTCGCGCGCCCTTTTTCCATCTATCGTTGCGCCATCTCTCCAGGTTGGGAGGGCTTCCTGATTCTGTAGAAAGCGAGTCTTGCTTGCCTGAGCTATTTTGCTGTCTGGGACTGCACGTAGGCCTGGTGACTGTATCTGCTGGAACAACAAGAAAAGGGCGGTCACGGCGGAATGA
>NW_015320080.1:0-241 GCF_001447785.1 Gekko japonicus
AAGATCACCCCTGAAGTGAATATTCATGACTAGGCCCTGCAGGTGCGTATTTTAGCTGAAAAGTAGCCGCGGGGGAAGAGTACAGATCAAGGCCATGCTAGTGGGTTAACTATTCCCTCTGTACTGTTTCTGCAATCAAAAGTGCCCCCAAAGGGCCATTTCCAATCAGAGAAATGGTGTGGAGGGGAATAGTTACCCCCCCCTCCAGTACCACAGTCCTGCTATATTTGGCCAGCCTACA
>NW_015320081.1:0-241 GCF_001447785.1 Gekko japonicus
ACAAATACATTGTGATGAATTTCCTTTATTTATATTTCTGATCTAAAAAGTTAATCCTATTAAACAACTTAAAATAAACAAGTTAGGGAGAAATGAATTTTTTTCACACATACAGCTAAAAATTTAGTTGATCACATTTAATTGACGTATACTGAATCAGACCCTTGGGCAATCAAAGTCAGTACTGTCTACACAGACCACCAGCAGCTGTACAGGGTTTCAAGCAGAGGTCTTTCATATC
>NW_015320082.1:0-241 GCF_001447785.1 Gekko japonicus
GAAGTACGTGAGATGCATGCTCTGCCTGCCTCAGAACAGGAACCAAGCTGCAGCGATTAGTAATGCAGGCCCATGGCCTTTTCGTGAGTGGCACCAAGACATCCTTCCCAAGAAAGATGCATTTATCTTTACCTTATCCCTCCTAGCATTTTGTTAGAAAGCAAAAGCAGGGCCTCTCTGGAGCGCTTTCAGGGCTTTCTGACTCCCCCCTGTATGTGTTTTACCAGCCTTCTACTGATGT
>NW_015320083.1:0-241 GCF_001447785.1 Gekko japonicus
TCTCACATGCCATTTTCTGCTCTGTTTTATCTAATCCTTCACAAATTTCATTCTTAGAGTACCCAGTTCCTCTTTCAACATTTTCTTTCCTGGTACTCTGTTTCCTGATATTCCTTGCTTCCATTCTGTGAAGAATTTTTTTGTCATTATGCATTCTTTTATTAAATTCTTCACTCATAATCAATATCTGTACTCAGACAGTAGTTATCTAGATGAAATATAATTTCAAACATGTAAAATA
>NW_015320084.1:0-241 GCF_001447785.1 Gekko japonicus
GAAAGACAAATGCAGATTCAGCCTGTGTCTTTAAAGGTCGCATAGGAGGCAGAACTGTAATGGGTGTAACTTTTCCCGTCACACAGGAAATGGCCAGGATCTGCAGTAGGGCACATGCTTGGCATGCACTGCATTTCTCAGGCATCACCTCTACAGCTTCCAGTTTTAAAAGAGATTTCAGGTAGCAGATACTCAGAAATACTTTTTTGCTGCCCTGGGGAGCCACTGCCAGTCAGAGTGG
>NW_015320085.1:0-241 GCF_001447785.1 Gekko japonicus
ACCACACCCTCTCCAGGCTCTACCCCCAACTCTCCAGGACTTTTTCAAACCCCTTCCCAAAAACACACACAAAACAGAAGACTGTGTTCCATTCGCATCTTTGGACATCACTTCAGCAACCTGAGCCACAGAATAGCAGCAGCATGACACCTGGAACAACCAAATTGTCACAAAAGAACGAGTAAGCTTTCAGTCTTTCCAGAACTCTTCAGTAAGCTGGATGCTTCAAATGAAAAGGAGC
>NW_015320086.1:0-241 GCF_001447785.1 Gekko japonicus
CGTCAGCCCATTAAAACATCATCTCACAGGTGCTCCGCAGATTTATTTTTGTTTTTAAAATTATACTCTGATTTTGTGTGTGACAGCTTATAAGCAGCTACTTAAACATTTGTCACACTGTCCTGCTGATTCCTTCCACCAGCACCATCAGCCCAAGATTTTGGGGTGCAAGATATGGAACATTCAGATTTCCAGGTTCCCAGATGCCGACAATCAATTTCTATGTTTCTGGCTACTGAAG
>NW_015320087.1:0-241 GCF_001447785.1 Gekko japonicus
AAATAAGTATCTGAAATAATGCAGGTAGTACCTGGTAAACTCAAAGCCCAAGAGATAGTGGGATTTCCAGAGGAGAAGGAACTGGACTTCTATGACCCACATAACCCCTATTCCCTTCTGTGATTCTTAAGTATGCTAATCTTCTAGGAATGTCTTTGATTTCTTAAAATATGCAAAATATAGCAACTGTCATCCATAAGTTTGGCTTCATTACCTGAAATATACTGGGTTCAGATGCATA
>NW_015320088.1:0-241 GCF_001447785.1 Gekko japonicus
AAAATTGTACCAAGATCACAGTCACTTGATCTCGTACTGTAATTTACCCAAGTCATATCTATTGTTATGTTTAATTAATAGATCCATAGGCATAAACAATATACTGAACTGGAAACCCAGGCACCAAAGGCACCCAGCCAGTCCGCCACCTTTCACAAGGGGTGCATCTTGTCCTGTTGCAGGGTTAACCTCCAAGCAGGCTGCTCTGTACAGAGCAGCCAACGGAAAAGAGAGGTCTCCG
>NW_015320089.1:0-241 GCF_001447785.1 Gekko japonicus
TCCAACCCAGACCTGGCAACCCTAAGGTACAGCCTAAGGAGGGCATAGTTTGGGGAATGGAAGAGGCTTAGGAGGGAATCTTCTGTCACAGCCCCTAATGAGAAGCTACAGAATATTATCTCGCTTTTTTAGGATCTTGTGGCTCCCAGAAACCAGAAACACTGAATCGACTAGACTATACGAAGCTGTAAACAGAAACAGGACAGCAGGACACATTCGCAGAACTGCCAGTGATAGACAT
>NW_015320090.1:0-241 GCF_001447785.1 Gekko japonicus
CAGTGGACAGAGAAAGACTTTGGTCTAAACTGGGAAGTACTAACATTAGCAAATATCCCCTACTTCTGATAAAAGAACTCCACAGTAATGTATCCTCTAAAATTAGAGTAGGCATTTCAGGTTCTCAGAAAGAAAGCATTCCCATAGTCAGAGGTGTGAAACAGGGTTGGGTTCTTTCCCCTCTTCTTTTTAATTTTTATATTAATGACATTATTAAGAGGCTCTCAGACCCTGATCTTTT
>NW_015320091.1:0-241 GCF_001447785.1 Gekko japonicus
GCTGTGGTTTAGTGACAGAGCACCTTCTTTGCATACAGGAGGTTCCAGATTCAATCCCTGCCGTCTTTTACTAAAAGCATCAGGTAGTAAGTGGTATAAAAGACCCAAGAGCGCAGAAAGCTGCTGCAAAGTCAAAGCAGACAATGTCCACTTCTTCTTCCACTGTCCACATCTAGACTGCTCAATCAGTTTGTATTTTTTCACATAATTTAAGGGCAGACTTCACCAACTGTCTTTGAAA
>NW_015320092.1:0-241 GCF_001447785.1 Gekko japonicus
TACACACACGACAGCCCCTGTAACAGATGCCACCGTACTAGCGTCAGCATCTATCGAGATCATTACTGTCTACTTCTGCTGGCAGCACCTCTCCAATCTGCAGGCAAAGGTCTGGACCATCTTTTCTAGTCCTGGTATCTGAAAGCAATGCCACACAGCAAATGCTTGGGGTCAGAGTCCCAGGTCAGGACCAACATTCAAGGGAGCCTGAAGATATTAATTGTGAATGATGCACATATTA
>NW_015320093.1:0-241 GCF_001447785.1 Gekko japonicus
ATGCAGTGTAAGGGATCACATAATGCACAGAGTTGAAGTTGGGGGTGGTGGTGGAGGCTCAGTAGCAGAGTCTCTGCTTTGCTTGTAGAAGACCAGAGGTTCAATCCCCAGCGTCTTCAGTTGAAACGATCAGGTAGCAAGTGATGAGAGCGACCTTAACCTGAGATTTTGGAGAACTGCTGTCAGTCAGGGTAGACAATGCTGAGCTTAACAGACCAATGGTTTGATTCAGTGTAAGGCA
>NW_015320094.1:0-241 GCF_001447785.1 Gekko japonicus
AACTGTGGACCAGTTGTGTGGTGCTGGCCATGGTGATGGGCTCAGTTATGTGGTGCTGGCCACTGGACTCAGCTGCATGACAGGGAACCCACAAGGACTTCCAGGGGAGGACCTTGTTTTTCTCTGTTCCTCAGTAATTTCTATTTCACTCCCCCAGCAACCCCCACATCCTCCCCCTTCCCTGCTTCCTCTTCTTCCCATCCATCAACAAACTTCTCTTTATCTGCTTCCTTCCCTTCTT
>NW_015320095.1:0-241 GCF_001447785.1 Gekko japonicus
TTTCAGTAAAAGTAATGAGCATCCTTCTCCATGACTGATGCCAACTTAGGTTTGTTTAGGAGTACTGCTTGGTCCTACATGCCATGACCTGGACGCAACATTCCTCTTGAACTCCCCTAGAGATGGTAATCACAATGACAACAGCTGAGTACTGAGTTCCAACATTTAAATGGAAAAAAAGAAGTCAGGATGGGGCCAAAATAAACTACGTTCCCTGTGGGAATCAATAACCTGTAGGACG
>NW_015320096.1:0-241 GCF_001447785.1 Gekko japonicus
AACTTAAAGCACAATACCCCTCATCTAAAACATTCCTGGCAGAGAGATGCCCAAGTGTTTTCTTGATAGCGTTTATGGGCGAAGACTTCAGAACCTGCTGAGAAAAGTTATTTCATTGCCGAACTGCTGGAATAGTCCCCTTTTCTGTATTTTAAGGGCCACTCTATTTTTCAAACAGCATTGAGGTATATGTTGTTGCACAAACCAATTTCTTGTTGGGTTGTCATCAGACGCTATAAGA
>NW_015320097.1:0-241 GCF_001447785.1 Gekko japonicus
AGAGGAAATAGTGTGGGGAGGAAGAAGCAAGGGAAATCAAGGTGCCCCTGCAAGCCCTTGTGGTGCCCCACTGTGCAACTCGCCTCAGCAGCTGCGGCTACACAATCAGGCCATAGTCTTCCCATGTAGAGGCTGCAAGGAGAAGGGATGGGGTGAAAGCTAAAGATGGGGGGCAGACAGTGGTAGGTTGGCTGGTGGATGGGAAGAAGGAGAGAAGAGAAGACGAAGAGATTGGATTTAT
>NW_015320098.1:0-241 GCF_001447785.1 Gekko japonicus
TGGTGCAAAAGCTAAAGTTGAGCAAAAAAACACTCCAAATCACAGGAGCCACCTGATTTTCTAAGGTAACTGCTGTGTTAAGCAGCTCTTCCAAGCTGTGAACCTGACTTTTCAAGAGAAGTGTAATTCCATCCAAAACAAGGGAGATCTCAAGTTCCTGGTCTGTCTTTCTGCTAACCCAGACCACCTCTACCGTGTCAGGGCTAAGTTTTAGCTTCTTCACCCTCATCCAGCCCATTAC
>NW_015320099.1:0-241 GCF_001447785.1 Gekko japonicus
TAGTCACGCGGTCAACCCACTACACAATACACTGCATGACAACAACTGTGAATGTGATCTGGCAGCAAAGGAGACAGGAAGTAATTCCATGGCTGCCAAAGGGCAGGCAGCTCTCCATTGTCTCCCACAGTGTTATCAAGTTCAGAGAGAGAAATGACTCTCCGGAAATCCCTGCGGAGTTTGTTTCCGGTGACACTTGGCTGCTTACTGGCCAGAGAGCATAAGAACATAAGAACATAAG
>NW_015320100.1:0-241 GCF_001447785.1 Gekko japonicus
CGAGCAAGGGAACCTTTTACCTTTACCTAGCAAGCTGCACATCCCAGTAGCTTGTGTGAAGTTTCTGACTGTCCCATAAAATATAGGTAGAGTATGAAAGATTAACCCTTATACAGGTTTACAGTGTTTACTGGCCTGTGACGGTTGGGTCTGTTGTGTTCCTAGCAGGTAGCCGTTCATGCATGTAGACTGCTTGAGAGTGGTTGATTCCTGCCTCTGGGGATGAGCCCCTAAGTAAGAC
>NW_015320101.1:0-241 GCF_001447785.1 Gekko japonicus
CGTTCATAATCGGCAGTATTGATTTATTTCTGCAGGATGTGATAACCATCAGTGGAAATGACATTAGGGAACTACTGGATATAGTTCCAGGGGGCGGCCTACCTTAGACACCATCAAAAACTTTGGGAGAATCGAAGCTCTTTGGTAACTGACGATGGGAGTTTGGACTCTTGAAAGTTTAAACCCTGAAAAAATTGTGGGTCCCTAAAGTGCTACAACTAGGAGCTGCGGTGGCTCAAGT
>NW_015320102.1:0-241 GCF_001447785.1 Gekko japonicus
CTGCCTCTCTCCTCGCTTAGTCCCACCTCCAGCGGCTGTATTATGCAGGCAGCTCCAGCCCAGCTCTCGGGAGCCCCTGGCTGGATGACCAGACCCCTGGTTAGTTCGTTTGGAATCTAATATTGGTAACCGTGCCTCCTGGGCCGCTGACTTGGGAACAGCTCCAGTGACCGCAGAAGGTCCCACTTAAGAGTAAATGTGCACAGGAACATGGAAGTTCCATTTAGCCGTCTGGGCTAAA
>NW_015320103.1:0-241 GCF_001447785.1 Gekko japonicus
GTGAATCTATCTTCTCCCTTAAGGCTGTGTTGCAGGAGAGAAGGATCTGTGAATTCTATTTCCACTGGTGCCTAAAACTTCTATCGCAAGGGCTGCCTGAATGTTTTTTAAATGATAAAAAAATGGAGTGCAATCAGTGGAGTTGGTAATACCTGATACTGTAATATTGCTGAAACTACTAATAAGCTTTGCTTATCCCTAGATGGTACCACTGTGAACCACACAAAAGAGCAGGATACAA
>NW_015320104.1:0-241 GCF_001447785.1 Gekko japonicus
ATGCATCAAGAGCAAGGAAAAATGATCTCCACAATTATTTACATGACACAGTGGCTTCATTTCAGGCAGGGAAAATAGACAGTGGTTATGGAAAGGGAAATTTCTGTAGTTTTCACTGGTTTGAATGACAGATTATTCTTATAGGAAAAATATATTTTAGAATCAGGACAGATGATCAGGAGATGTTCAGTAAAGATATATGACATCATTTTAGAAAAAAGATCTACGCTGCTTAAGGTGC
>NW_015320105.1:0-241 GCF_001447785.1 Gekko japonicus
AAAAAACTGGAGAATTCTGTTCTGAGGGTCTAAGTACGTGCAATGCTGAGATTTCCATGTCTGACGCTCCTAAGAATTTGTTTTCCTTTTAAATAACAAGTGTGCAAGGCTCTGATATGGATTAGGATTGTGGTGAGGGGGGAAGGAAGGTTTCCCACCTGCAGTCTTGATAACCTTTGAATTTCCCCACAGAGTTGCTGTTTTCCCCAAGAGAACAAGTAGCAGTGCCATGGGGCTTTTT
>NW_015320106.1:0-241 GCF_001447785.1 Gekko japonicus
GGTGAATTCTTCCTTGATTCCATCTTTGTTCTGCCCTTCCTCCAAGCAACTCAGGGGGATGAAGGTGGTGTGTTCTTCAGCATTTTTGTGGTCTCAACAGCCCAGTGAGAAAGTTTGGGCTGGAAGATTGTGACTGGCCCAAAGTCAACCAGTGAGCATTGTGGGGTTCTTTTACTGGTAAATAATGCAGGAATCCTTATCTAGAATTAACAATCTCTTTTATATATAATTGCCGAATGGT
>NW_015320107.1:0-241 GCF_001447785.1 Gekko japonicus
AGGAGGCATTCTTTGCTCACACAGGAAATAGAGAGTTCCCGTGAGCTTGACCAGTACCGAAAGAGAGCTGAGTTTGTGGCTGAAGCACACCCCAGGGTGATCTGCAGCACACTTGGATTCTGTGGTAGATACACAAGGGTTCCTTGACAGAACAGAAGATTTGGGATGGGTGGGGCGGCTCACGTAGCTGTTTGCTGGGAGGTGTACAACTGAGAAGAGCCCTGCTTGATCAGACCAGAGG
>NW_015320108.1:0-241 GCF_001447785.1 Gekko japonicus
AGCATTTGAACCCAAGTCTTCCTTACTTACAGTTTAGATTCTTAGCAACAATATACTGCACTCACTTTGTAAATTTCTATTTGAATGTCTTTATCTGTTATATAGATTAAAACAGAATGCTGAATTGATCAGTATTATTTATTTATTATCTATTTTCTATTTAGAGATTTATACTCCACTTTTCTCCCTAAAGGGGATCTAAAGCACACTAGAACATCATTCTCCTGTCCTCCATTTTATC
>NW_015320109.1:0-241 GCF_001447785.1 Gekko japonicus
GAGGGAGGGAGGGAGGGAGGGAAGGGAAGCTGATTCCAGAAAACAACCTGCATTTCAAAGAGGATAGTGGCACAATAATAGATACAGGAAGAAAGGTCAGTGTGCCTGTCTAGCTAGCTAGTCTCTCTTGCCACTCAATCTGGAGGTCTGAGACTGCATGGCATTATACCCTTACCAAGGTTCCTCTCCTCTCTAAATCCCATTTTCCCAGACTTCACCCCCAAATCTCCAGGTATTCCCC
>NW_015320110.1:0-241 GCF_001447785.1 Gekko japonicus
GATTGTTTCCACTTCCACAGAAGGGCCGTGGTGAATGCCTCGGTTGCTTACTCAAGTGTAAGCACTGTGGAAGGAAAATAACATTGGAGCCAAAGGCAAGACCCTAATAGGCCAATTGGGACAGTTTATACCGTCAGCAGCGGGTTGTGGAATGGTATGGTATATCTCATCGGATCTCAGAAGTTAAGCCGGGTTGTACACGATAGGAGAATACCCTAAGAATATCAGAAGAGCCCTGCTG
>NW_015320111.1:0-241 GCF_001447785.1 Gekko japonicus
CCCTCTCCCTGTCCCTCTTCCTGTTTGCCTTGGGGAGGAAAAGAATCCTATCAGCTCCCTTTTCAAAAGAAATCATTCTCTGAAAGTGAACATAAAAGGAAGTGTAACATGCTGTTTGACCCTATCATGCAGCTTTTGCTGTGTGTCATCTCAGACTTTAGATCATTTTGCTCTCTAAATTCCTTTGGTTAGCATCGTCTCCTGATAGTTCAGTGTAACTGATAGGATTATTATAGACTAG
>NW_015320112.1:0-241 GCF_001447785.1 Gekko japonicus
TGATGTGGCTCAAAAAAGCCGCACTTCAGTGTGACCAGGGTCTACATGGTGCTCATGTGAAGGAAAGGAGAGAAACATTCCTGGAGGAATCTGCTTTTTCCTGGGATACTTAATTTCTTGTTCTGTGCTAAACCACTCAGTTGGGAGCATGGATATTTGGTAACAGGATGTAATAGTACAAAATTATTAAAAATGTAATGCACATTTCTTGTTTCAAACCTCTTTGTTTACACTGGCCTGT
>NW_015320113.1:0-241 GCF_001447785.1 Gekko japonicus
TTGGAGGACTGAGGAGAGAAGAGGAAAACGTTGAACGGAACAAGTTTATTTGCATGGAAAACTTAATTCAATATGCAACAGCGGCCGTAATAAGTTTAATAAGTGATAATCCGGTACGCGTAGTTGGCGTGGGGTCATAAGAGGAGTTTCGCCTCCCTCCCTCGAACTCCAGGGAAGATGATGAAGCAACTGTAGCACGGCCTGCCACATGCCCAAAACCATGTGCTTTATTATGTTTACT
>NW_015320114.1:0-241 GCF_001447785.1 Gekko japonicus
GGTAGTGTTACTGCAATGGAGTTATGTTTGTGTCTCTCTCCTCCTCCTCCATTTTTTAAAAGGGTTGATGCTGCCGGATTTGATTTCAGCTAACCTTATCTCAGACTACATCGTTGTGGAAATGCCGGACTCTGTCAATGACTTGCAAGGCACCGGCAAAGTAAGAACAGTCTTAATTCATTATTTCACTGGAACGAATGGTTAGAGTGAAGCGGGGGAGTGTTCCTTCTGTATTCCATGT
>NW_015320115.1:0-241 GCF_001447785.1 Gekko japonicus
AGTGGCCATTTTGGAGGATGCTAGGCAACTGCAACAACACTGCTGAGCCATCCAAGCCTTGGTTCTTGTAAATCAAATCCATTAGGGGAACAGGCCTGTAAGGGGTCCCACCCCCTCCCCTGTTATGTCTCTCAATGGAGGAGAATTCACCAGTGGCAGGCCCAGCAGCAGCCGCCATTGGAGATCTGGCCCCAGTGGTGGCAGCCACTACATAACTGGGCCAGTGGCCACATGAAACTGG
>NW_015320116.1:0-241 GCF_001447785.1 Gekko japonicus
TATAGACTTTTTCTGTCCATTGTTCTATCGAAAACCGCGTTAAAGTCTCCCACTAGACAGATCTCATCAAATGTTTGTTTAGCCATTGTTTCTCTTACTAGCTTATAGAGTTTTTCTTGCTTTTGATTCGGAGCATAAATGTTTACTATAAGTGTTATTTTATTCTGTCTTCGGATTTGAATTATCATGAGTCGCCCATCTTCCGATTTAAATAGCAATTCCAGTTGCAGATTTTCCTTGA
>NW_015320117.1:0-241 GCF_001447785.1 Gekko japonicus
CATTAAATGAAACTTTGGTCTGACACTGTGAAAACTCTTATTTTATTGATCTATGTGCTTCTTTGTTTAGAAAAGTTATACCACACTCTTCTTTCGACACAGGCACCCAGAATGGCCGGCAAACGTACGCAACAAAATAATTGCAATTTCAGAAAATCAGAATATGCATATAAATGAGTCCGTGATGAGCCTAAACAGTCCCACTTCATCTTTGGAGCACCAGAGGAATCAGAGGGATCAA
>NW_015320118.1:0-241 GCF_001447785.1 Gekko japonicus
AGTGACGGAGGTTACAAGACGTTGCCTCCCTTGTGAAAGGATATTAAAGAGAAGAGCGACTGGATCAGAGACAAACTATTGACACTAGCAGCAAAGAAGAGAGGGGGTATAGAGGGGAAAATTAAGTCCTCCTTTGATTATATTAAACAGTAGATGGAAGTTCAGGAGTTTTCACACGGAGGTCACGATCTCTGGACTAGATTGTAGGAGCCCAGTGTGTTTTCTAGAAGGCAGAAGAGTC
>NW_015320119.1:0-241 GCF_001447785.1 Gekko japonicus
TGGATATGATTTTGCCCCTTACAAAGGCTTTATAAGCGTCCCAGATTACGTTAATTGGGGTATCAGCAGTAGTGTTAATTTTAAAAAATTCTTCCGAGTCTTGAATGATTTGTGCGACAGCAGTGGGATTTTTTAATAAAAAGTTGTCAAATTTCCATGAAAATGCTCTGTCTACTGTTGGTTTGAGATCTAGGTGACAACACACTGCTGCATGGTCCGACCAGCATTTTGGCTCTATAGA
>NW_015320120.1:0-241 GCF_001447785.1 Gekko japonicus
CTTGCACCTCCCCGCCCCCGTGTGTGCCCGCTTATCTCTTCTAGGGCCCCACGCATGACAACAAGGGCCCCACGCATACATGCATCCATAAGGTGGACCCTTCCTCCAACTCAGTCGGGAACTCCGGAGGAAAGGTGTCCCCAATTGCGGGGGAAGAATCCAACGAGGTACACGCATAAGATACTTTGCGGACTTCCAAGTGGCAACGCCCATGTTGTGGGTGGAGCCTGCCGCCACGATG
>NW_015320121.1:0-241 GCF_001447785.1 Gekko japonicus
ATCTGTCTGTCTGTCTCTCTTTTGGAACAAAGGGTTTAAACTCCCCAGTCTCTGTAGGTTTGTAAGTAAAGCCTTTGTATTTATTATTTTATGAGGATCATCTCACACATATACACAGCAACCAACCTGGGCTTGCCAGCAAGTATACAGTCCACAAGGAAAAAACAAATACACCTTTCAAAAAGTGCCCATGTATGATATAGATTCAGGCCGGGTAGCTGTGTTGGTCTGAAGCAGCGGA
>NW_015320122.1:0-241 GCF_001447785.1 Gekko japonicus
CTTCTTCAGATAAAGAGGCTGACCGATGGTCAACAGAAATGGACAGTTAAAGGACTTGTATTGCAGCATTGGAGAGATAAAAGCCCTCCTCCTGTAAATCCGTGGACTGAGGATCTTGCAGTTTTATCAACGTGTGAACGAATGACATATAGATGACAACTGCCTATGGGACTTATTTTTAGATATTTGGAAAACTTTCGTTAAAAACCTATGTGTAGCTCTGGCACCACTGTTGTTATAT
>NW_015320123.1:0-241 GCF_001447785.1 Gekko japonicus
AAGGCTGCTTGAACCCAAAGGTTCAAAGCCTGACGGGGACAGGCTACTGGAAGATGTTGACACGTCTAAATGTTACTGCTGGTGAGTTAAACAAACTAGGACTTACATTGCTTCCTCAAAAGATGTTTCAAAGAGCTAGATTGTAACCATACTAAGTTCTCATAGCGTTTTTTCATCTCTTGCTATTGGAACATGTAAGAACATAAGACGAACCCTGCTGGATAAGTTGCCCCTTAGGAAG
>NW_015320124.1:0-241 GCF_001447785.1 Gekko japonicus
GTAAACTTTCAAATTACAGACATGGAAACAGACGACAACGGTCGGTTTTTATTTTTAAAGGGAATATTAAATAACGAAAGAATGACCCTTGCAACACTATATGCCCCAAATGTGTGCCAAACCGCCTTTTTAGAAGAAACGCTAGAGAAACTTCAAAAATTCAGACAAGGATCACTCATATTAGGAGGCGATTTTAATTCTCTAATGAACACTACTTTAGACAAAAAAACAGATAAACAAA
>NW_015320125.1:0-241 GCF_001447785.1 Gekko japonicus
CAGAAAAGCCACTCACTTCTCTATTGAGAAAGAGTACAATATGCGTCATTTCTCCAGATGCTACAGTCATCCTTTTAGGTAATGCTATTACAGCTTGGGTTGGCAAGGACTCAACTTCTAGGGAAATCCTCCTATTGTGTTTCTTGTTTATTAACTTTGGCAGTTTGAAGTATTTAATACCTCTGATCATTTTAATTCGGAGCAGTAATTTGAGTTCTCAGTACACCACTGGCGCAAAAAA
>NW_015320126.1:0-241 GCF_001447785.1 Gekko japonicus
AAGTTGCTTCAGCAGTGGCTGCCACCACAGCCCAAGGACCTTCATTGTATGTCTGAAGACAAGCTGTATGTATGCAAGAAAACAATTGTGAACAATCTGTTCCTTTTAAAAGCCGTCCTGTTATACTGAGGATCTGCCTGAAATGTTTCAAGGTTTCTATTAAAGTCATGCATGGCCACATTCCCAGACATTTTGTGACTGGCTCCGCCTGTTTTGGCAGCCATTTTGTGGCTGTACCCAC
>NW_015320127.1:0-241 GCF_001447785.1 Gekko japonicus
TGTGACTCCAATCTTGTTTTGTTCCAGTCTTTTAAATTGTTTTTCGGAGTATCATTAAGAGTTTGTATTGCTTTTCGCTACCTCTGATGGCTGAGGAGCTCCACATAAATCATTATAATAAAATAAACAATGGGGCTAAAGGGAGGAGGGGAACAGAAATGGGGTAAGGGCTGGTGTAGAGAGTGAGGCACAGAAGATCCCCCTTCAAAACATAGGGTTGCCAGTTCCAGGTTGGGGAATA
>NW_015320128.1:0-241 GCF_001447785.1 Gekko japonicus
GTCTCCTAACTTTTAGAAACCCAAAGTACGTTGCATTACCTGTCAATCATTTCCTCACTAACACAGCAAACAATGTCATCCCTTCAGTCATATACATCAGCACCCCCTAACACAGTGGCTCTTTCTGCACCAATGATTTCCCTCTCTTTCTCCGTGTATCTCCGTCGCAGCTTAAATTTCCTTCTACATCTCCTCCTGCTTCCACCTTGCACGTCTGTCGGGTTTCCTCTCTGGTTCTGCA
>NW_015320129.1:0-241 GCF_001447785.1 Gekko japonicus
GGGTAGGTTCACGAAAATAGCGACGGCCCCTAGCAGATAGGGATGAATGAAAGGGACAGAAGAGAAAGGAGAAAACAGCGACTGCCCCTGGCGAGGCCGGGATCAATGAGCGAAGAGGAGACGCGGGCGCCGCAGGTTTCTCCGCCTATGGCTGCCGGCGGTGAGCAAGAGAGGGCGGAGCCTGGGCGCTTAGTCTCTCCGGGTGAAATTGCGCTGGGTGCCGCCGCCGCCGCCACTTTGT
>NW_015320130.1:0-241 GCF_001447785.1 Gekko japonicus
CAGAGCTCCCTTCATCAGATGCATGAAAGGTACATTCACGGCCTATTTATATTTAAAGTTACAAGGAACAGAAAGGCAGGAATGAGGGAGATGTTGTAAACAGAGGTCACTTTGAAACAGTAGACGAAATTGGTCCATGCAAAGTGGATGTAGAGTAACCCCAACTTCTGGTAGTTGGGCAGAGGTGTAACATAAAAGCCAGTCGAATCAAGGAAGGCCACAGTGTGAAGCAAGGTTAGTT
>NW_015320131.1:0-241 GCF_001447785.1 Gekko japonicus
CCAGGTCTCACCTGGAGGCTGGCAACCCTCCTTACAAGCCACTGATTTACACGTGGTGCGGTCGAGTTTCTATTCTATTTGTCAGGTGACGGTTCCATTTTGCTCTGAATGTGACCCAAAGTTGCTTTTCACATTGCCCCCCCCTAATCCTCACAACAACCCTTTGAGGAGAGTTTAGGCTGAGGGTGTGAGCCTGGCTGTTGGTCCCTTTGCAGGTTCCCGTGGCAGAGCAGGGGAGATT
>NW_015320132.1:0-241 GCF_001447785.1 Gekko japonicus
TTTGCTGTATTTTTAATTTTTTTGTAATTCACCTTGAGTCTTTGTGAGAAAGGCAGAATATAAATGAAGTATTTGACTCTTTGAGCACTTCAAGAAAACACAACACTTAACCAAAACAATACTTAGTGGTTATATAATGTTTTCTACTCACATCACATATATTACCATAGGAGTCCTTGCAGCTACTCTACAGCATGGGCCACTGCGTTAGCCGCAGGCCTCGGTTCCTGCCGGAGCGCAC
>NW_015320133.1:0-241 GCF_001447785.1 Gekko japonicus
TCCCACCTGGAGGCTGGCATCCCTCCTTAGAATAAGGCAGATTTCTGTATGTTCCCTCTGCATATTAAGCAGCCAAATGCCCATATTTTTATGAGAGGGGGCGTGGTTGAGAAAGTGCTGATCTATAGCAAGGTTTGTGGGAAAACAAACTTTGAAGAGGGGAAGTGAACGAAAATGAAAAATCTCACTGTTCAGACACACGTGAGAAAACGGCTGCTTTGGAATATCCTGCTGAGATCCC
>NW_015320134.1:0-241 GCF_001447785.1 Gekko japonicus
CCGGGCTCTAGTAAATGCCCATCTATAGTGTGGCTAAACACATGAAGTTGCATTATACTACTGGTCTATCTAGTGCACTGGTGCCAGGTTATACTACTGGCCTATTTGGTACACTGGTGCCACGTCATACTACTGCCCTATCTAGCTCACTAGTGCCCAGTCAGACCGGCAGTTTGTCTCTAAGGAGCAAAAGCCATTTTCCCAACCCCGTTACCAGAGATCTCTTTTTAGCCAGAAACAG
>NW_015320135.1:0-241 GCF_001447785.1 Gekko japonicus
TCAGGCTCCTAGGATCCATTCCAACCCATCCCTCCATCTAGCTGGGCAGGCTCACTGAAAAAGGGTGGCAGCGCAAGAGGCATTGTTTCAGCTCACACGTGTCTTTGTGGTCCTTCCGGCTGAGATCAGAGCCAGATGTTTTCTCAGCAAACACCTGCTCCCAACGCCACTGTTGTTCAGATCATGGGTCCCAAACATGGTGCTCCTGGGAACCATGGTACCCACCCACACCTTTCCTGGT
>NW_015320136.1:0-241 GCF_001447785.1 Gekko japonicus
TTTGGCCACCCCTGCTCTAGGCTTTGCCTTGACATTAGCAAATTCAGCTTTCTGGCAAGATCTATTTGGAGGCTGATTGCATTATGATTGTGAACTGGAGAATGCATCAGCTTTTATAAAGCTCAGTACAAATATACAAGCTGTACATGTAGTATGGGTCTCAATGTATTCATTCAGAATCTGTGTATAGTCAAGCACATCAAGGTGGGGGAGCAGATCACACTTGCTGTCCTCATTTCCA
>NW_015320137.1:0-241 GCF_001447785.1 Gekko japonicus
GCGGTAAGCTTAAAGTGTTGTAATTTCAAATTTAAATGCCTACTGTAAAACATGTCTGACGTTATTATTTGATTCCATTGCTCATCAGTAAATAGTATTTCACAATCTTTCTGCCAAGCTTGTCTTATGGACGTAGATTGATTCCATGTTTTTTGATTTATTAAGTAATAGATTTTTGCTAATAATTTTTTAGTATCTTGTCCTTGTTTATACAAGAATGTTTCAAAAGATGTTAATTCCC
>NW_015320138.1:0-241 GCF_001447785.1 Gekko japonicus
AGCAAGAAAGCCCAATTGCTTAATATCCCAAACTCAGGAATGATCACACACTATGTTTAGTATTAAGACTTCATAAAACCAGACATCTTCAATCCTGGCATTTGCAGAGAGGAACTGCACAAACCCAAAGGTTCCAGGATCATTCACATCACAAAGTATGCTTTTTGTGACATCTGAATACAATCTATTATGGGACCCTTTAATATAACCCATATTATCAAGGGCTTGTTCATCTACCTAA
>NW_015320139.1:0-241 GCF_001447785.1 Gekko japonicus
TATACATGTTTAAACATTTCAAAGCCATCAGCATGCCTCCTAGCCTTTTCTTCCATATTCCCATACCCATTCATTTCCTTTGCTTACCTGAGGGCAAACTTGGAGCCATCCCATCCACAGCAGGTGAGGGCAGCCCCCTCTGCTTCGGTGCCTTTAACAGCCCGATCCACAGAAATGTAGTGGGGAGATCTTCCATGGCAGCAGAAGTGTCATCTGTTTAGTTTCTGCACATTAGGCAAAT
>NW_015320140.1:0-241 GCF_001447785.1 Gekko japonicus
CCCACAAATCATATTTCTTTAAAAGCAGAGTAAACTCACTGATGCCAGTAGAGGTAATATCAGGGCTAAAATTTACCTATAACTTAATTACAGATTTAATTATCTCATTTTCCCTTGGTTTCAGTTTTCTTCAGCTAAATCCATGCAAATAATGGAATATCTATACCTTATTGTCCAATCATCCAAGTTTAACTGAGCCAGCCTAAGCACAATTATACCCTTAAGCCAACTGATTCCAGCA
>NW_015320141.1:0-241 GCF_001447785.1 Gekko japonicus
ACAGACTACACTGATCTGGCCATGAGCACCGTGACACAGACACAGGCTGTTCCATACACCGGCTCTTTTATTTTGCTTTACTACCAACTGCAAAAACTAACTAGTGAGTAACAGAAAAGAAATGCTTGAGATCCATTTGAGCTTTTGTTTTTGTTTTTTAATCTCTTCTGTCATTGTTTTTCCAAGCTAGAAAGCTATAATATGCAGCTTGGTTTTGAAATCCTTGCCAAAGTATATAAAA
>NW_015320142.1:0-241 GCF_001447785.1 Gekko japonicus
CGCTGATTCTTCACCCCTTTCCGACAAGCTGCGAGCAGCAGCAACACTCACACGGAAACACAGCCGAGCAGCGCCATGACATCACTGGGGCACTTTGCCATTGGCTGATCAGAGATCCGGAGGAGAAGATGCTGTTCCTTAGCAACGAGGCAGAGCCAGAACACCCTGCAGGGCCCATGCGAAGAAGCACCACCATCCTCCTCGGGGCTACGGAGGCCTCTCCTCAGTATCGTTTCAGCCA
>NW_015320143.1:0-241 GCF_001447785.1 Gekko japonicus
GAAGCCATAGAGACGAAGGCTAGAGCGCCCGCGCCACAGCTAGAGGCCTCAAGGGAGTGGCGGAGCCATGAGTTCCCTCTAGGACTCGCTAGCCCGTGGCATAGGCCACTAACTAATGGTCAACGCTTCCCTGATATCAGCCTCCATTCCACCTTCCACGCATTTCAGCATGCAGTTCCTCAGTCGGTACTTTCCTCCACTTTCCCCTTTCCTTCCCCCCAAAGACTGAACGGCTCCTATG
>NW_015320144.1:0-241 GCF_001447785.1 Gekko japonicus
GTCCTAGCCAAATTTTATTTCAGTTCCTTGTGATTGGTGCTGCTGTTAGGTAAGAGTATACTTGTTTAATCTGAAGGGCTGTTTTGCGTCTGGTCTGTTGCAATCTGGACATGGAGAAGAAAATAGGCAAGATGCCTTTCCTTCTAACAATTAGTGGTACCTTTTCTTATTGAACTGCAAGTTATCATTCCTTCTGAGTCACAAAAGAGTCTCAAATCTTTATTCGATAATATGTGGACAT
>NW_015320145.1:0-241 GCF_001447785.1 Gekko japonicus
GTCATTTTAGACAGGCCCGTTTTAGTAACGGGTTTCTTACGGAAATAATTGTACTTGTTCATATATTGCCGGTTCTGTCATGTCTGGGAAGCGTGCCTGAGCCGTTTTTGATGCAAACTGCTTCCCTCCCGTTTTCATTCTTCCGGATCTGAATCGCTACGGTGGGCTGTGTAAAATGCCCCCTCTTGTGCCTTGAAAACCCTATGGGGTAGCAAGAACTGGAGAGACAAAATGGAAGAAT
>NW_015320146.1:0-241 GCF_001447785.1 Gekko japonicus
CTTTTCTGCAACAAAATGTAGTATATCATAATGGAAAAAAAATTCTATCCTTTTTTTTCTCCCCCCCTTCTTTTTATTTTGTCAAAATCCAAATGAAGAAAATGATTAAAAAAAAGAAGCCACAGCAGCAGAGGACGGGAAACGAGAAGTTCTCCCAAAGACCAACAATGAATTTGCCATCTGGCTTGCAAGTCCGCCATCTGGCCACCTCAACCGAGAAACCGTTTTCATTTCCCGATAG
>NW_015320147.1:0-241 GCF_001447785.1 Gekko japonicus
GTCTGATTTCAGTGTTACTGTGGTGTGGCTCCAGGTGACCAGACAAGCTATGTCAAAGATAGAGGGCCATCTTCCGGGCGTTTTTCCTCCTTACCATGCTGTTCCTTATACTGAAGCCTCAAAATAATGATGTAGAATTTAAAGAAAAAGTTGCAAGCCAACACTGGAAGCAATAATGGAGAAAATCTCCACAGGTGGCATGGCATTTCCTTGGGTGCTGAGGTAGGTAGGAAAAGGGAAC
>NW_015320148.1:0-241 GCF_001447785.1 Gekko japonicus
CTCCACCTCTGGGATCCTAGGCAATTGCCTAGCTGCACCTAGTAGATGGACCAGCCCTGCAGGAGGGAAGGAGAGAAAAACTGGCTCTCTGTATTCTCCTCTCCCACTCTGCAATTTGGCAAGGACTACGGAGCTGGAAAACAAAATCAATCAGCTTTCCCTGGTCTGTTCTAACACAGTCTGCCCTTTTTCCTTTTCGATTATTTTAAAAAAACAGGAATACTTCGGAACAGTGCACCGT
>NW_015320149.1:0-241 GCF_001447785.1 Gekko japonicus
AGGTGCTGCACTGGTACCCAGACTGAATTTGGTTGCATTTGGCAAGAGGAAAACTCGTTTTTTCTGGGGTCCTTATTCCCAGTCCTAGGAGACACCACCTCATCCCAGCAGGTACCTAGTGTGGCCAGATCCTGTACATAACTAAGACTGTGCTTAAGTACCCCGATGTGCAAGGGAGTTGCTATTGAGGTATCTATACCCTGCTCTTTCCACAGTAGGGACCCAAAGCAGCTTATAACAT
>NW_015320150.1:0-241 GCF_001447785.1 Gekko japonicus
ATCCAGCAATCAATATCTCTTCCTCTTTTTCAGGAATTTCAAGTTTATTTCCAATCAATTCTGTTCTGATCATATAGAAATTTGAAGGGAGGAGGGGCACAAAAGGAGGTTCTGAAAAAATCGGAATTGCACTCTGTAGATCCTCAGAGACAGGCAATGTCTTCCAAAACCTTTCTATCCTCCCCCTATAGCACCACCCCCTGGTGTGTGGCTCAGAACTGCAAGGGTTGGTTACAAAAAA
>NW_015320151.1:0-241 GCF_001447785.1 Gekko japonicus
GTGAGAAATGCAGACTATAAATAACATAAGTAAAAAATAAAAAAATAATAAAACAAACTGTTCCTAAGGTGGTTAGTCTCTTTAATCCCACTGAAAAGAATAGGAGAAGCACCCGCTCATTGCATAGAGTGCAATAATATCTATTTGCTTTTCACCTCCAAGCACAGTTTTTCACCACAAACACTTCATAGCCATTACAAAGAAGTTGAACTGAAAGGGGCCTAAAACGCAGTCTTGACCT
>NW_015320152.1:0-241 GCF_001447785.1 Gekko japonicus
ATAAGCAGGCTGGCCATCTTGTACGTCCACTAAGGTCAATGGATTTCGTGGTGTAGCTCTGCTTCAGCTTGCTGTGTTAGACCTTGACACTGGAGATGGGTCAAGGAGGAGCACCAAGAGTGGACATCTTTAATAGGTGACTGAAAAGCTAGCATACTGTCCACCGCCCAGAGGCCTCCTGAAACCGGGAAGGGGAAGAGAACCCCCCGCAATCAGGCTGAAAGAGAGTGACTGGCCCAAG
>NW_015320153.1:0-241 GCF_001447785.1 Gekko japonicus
GCATGCCCCAGGCCTGGCTAGGGCCTTCAGAAGGCTTGAGGGAGGAAGCCAGACTGGGGCAAATTGCTGCCCTTTCCTTCCTGCTGTGGCGCAACTTGGAGAGAGCAGGGGAGGCATTTAAAATGCTTCCCCCTTCACTCTCTGAAGTGGCATCGCCTCAGCGGCATACCTCCACCAGTGATGCGAGCCGCCACTGCAGTGCAAAGAGAGGAAAAAGGAGGCATTTTAAAATCCCCCCCCC
>NW_015320154.1:0-241 GCF_001447785.1 Gekko japonicus
ATCTTAACCACTTGAGCCACCGCAGTATCTCTGAATGATACCGTGGTTTATTTCTCACTTCCATGAACAATGAGAAAGAGCAGGGGGAGAGAAACGTCTCTGGAAAATATCGTGGGTGCATTTCTCACTTCCATGAGCGATGAGAAAGTCCAGAAGGATTGTGACTTCATTCCCATTCAAACTTCAAATGTCGTTCTAGAGAGGTGCCTGCAGGCCTCTCCAGGGGTCATTTTGTAGAAAA
>NW_015320155.1:0-241 GCF_001447785.1 Gekko japonicus
ATTTCATAATACAAAATGAAAAGAAACAGCGTGTCAGGTATTCAACTGCTGAGACATTGACTCAGGCCCAAGCCACATCTGCATTATAAAGTTGAAGACAGCTTAAATAAAGCTATAAACCAGCCTTCATTGTTTGTTTATTTGATTTCCATATCGCCTTCCCCCCAATGGGGCTCAGGGCAGTTTGCAACAGTTTATAAATACAATTCAGGCTGAGGACAGCCAGACATCCTTTGGGCCA
>NW_015320156.1:0-241 GCF_001447785.1 Gekko japonicus
AGGACAGGCTGATTTCCTTCTTGCTTTTTCATTTTTACCAGAATCCACAAGGTCCATCCTTATGTTTTACGTTTACAGAACAAGAATAAGTTCTCGGGATCGCACAACAGTTCAAACATGGCTGATCAGGGTTCAATGGTCTTGAATCCACACTCTTGCCTAAGAAGAGTTATCAGGCCAAGGTCCATCCAGTCTAGCTTCTTTTGCAAGGATCTCAGCAGCTGGTAGACACTGGACCATC
>NW_015320157.1:0-241 GCF_001447785.1 Gekko japonicus
TTTAAGACCAACAAAGTTTTAGCCAAGGTTGAGCTGTCATGAGGAGAATAGGAGAAAACCCAAGAAACTCTAATAGATCGTCCACACATTTCCCCCCATATTAAATGAACCTTCCTTCAGAAAATGTATAAGATCCTCCCTATTACGATATATTGGGCATTGAAAAAAGGGCTTTCAGTCATAACTTGAAGGCTCCTATCCAGGCTCTGGACCCCCAATAAAGGTAAAGGTAAAGGTTCCC
>NW_015320158.1:0-241 GCF_001447785.1 Gekko japonicus
CCTCTTCAGAGTTAGGAAAAACAGAGCTAGAAAAGCTATGTCCTAGGTGAAGGCTGAAGGTAAGTGCTTCAGAGTCTGCAGCTAGGTTCTGTAACCTATAATAACAGATGCGAGTGCAATTAGCACCTGTGAATTTAGCACTTAGGGGAAAATATCACTACAGAGTTTACTAATGTACTGTCTAAAAGCTCCTTCCCAATGAGCATAATCTGAACATTTTATTGTGAGATTTGTGGGGGGG
>NW_015320159.1:0-241 GCF_001447785.1 Gekko japonicus
GTCTTGGAAATTGTGACTGCCAATAGATACAATAGGATTAGTATACAGAAAACACACCTTCAGAGAGAGGCATTCTGGATCCATCACCTTAAAACCTACCATCCTTACGGTCTTAGCCAAGAATTGGAATTATCTTGTTTTTTATAGTGCCCATGTCTCCTTTAAATATGACTTACATATTCTCTCTATATAGGTGTTTTTTGCTAGCTTGCAGAGGCAGTAATTATGGAAGGAAGTGTGA
>NW_015320160.1:0-241 GCF_001447785.1 Gekko japonicus
TCTACACATGACCCAGCACAAGTAAAGGGGGAGTGGACACAAGCACAAGGCCCCACCCCCAGCTACATGCACTCTCTGATTAGTGGCCATGTCACCTACCTGTAGAAGAGGTATATTCATGTAGGGTGCCTCCTCATGGATCAGGAATGTTTTGGAAAGCAACATTCCCAATGATGGGGACTGTGTCTAGGCAGGCTCACTCCCTACAGGCATAGTCTCTGTGCTCCCTAGTGAGCAATTG
>NW_015320161.1:0-241 GCF_001447785.1 Gekko japonicus
AGTCATTTTGTACAGTGCTGTCTTTCGTCACTGTGGCTAGTAGCTGCTGATGGACCTATCCTCCACAAGCCAATATGTATCAAGGGATTTGTTTTTATCCCAAAGCCAGAGCCATGCTAGTATGTGCGGGAGTCATGTTGTGGTCCATGAGGTTCAAACCTTCTGACAGTACCTCAGTGGCATAGGAATGAACTCTGCTGAAGTTATGCCACGGGGGTAATGTCAGAACAGGTTCTCAGTG
>NW_015320162.1:0-241 GCF_001447785.1 Gekko japonicus
AGAAAAAAAAGCCCGAAATGTGCTCCTCTTTCAGTCTTTTGCGTTCTCTTTCTGCGCCTCTGCTGGGAATTAATCCGAGGGTGCCAATCGGGGGCTTTCTTTTAAAGGAACCTCAAAGCCTCCGTAAGATCCGACCACTTACTCCTCCGATGGATGTTCCCCGCTGATGAGATTTCGTATCTTTTAATGAGATCCTCTGTAGCGGCGTCACAAGGGGCTCGTCTTCAGGGGTCCTTGAATC
>NW_015320163.1:0-241 GCF_001447785.1 Gekko japonicus
CTCCCTTTTCTTTATCTGGCCGCATGCTTTGCCATGCTTTAGAGCAGCCCTCTGTCCTAGATTTCCTTTAATATGGCTGATTTTGTCTCCCATCCAAGTACTAACCAGGCCCGACCCTGCTTAACGTCCGAGATCAGACGAGATCGGGCGTGTTCAGGGTGGTATGGCCGTAGGCACAGGGTGGTATGGCCATAGGCCAGGGTGGTATGGCCGTAGGCTTCCGGTCGAGCTAAGATGGAGG
>NW_015320164.1:0-241 GCF_001447785.1 Gekko japonicus
ATTCTACTCAGGTCTATTCAATGGGGCTTCCTCCTGTTCCAGTAAGGTGTTCTTAGGATTGCCCTGTCAGGCTTCTCTTTGTGGTGCCGTCTCTTATGGCTGTTTGCGTGGCAACGGCTAGTCATGGGCTTTCTCTGTGGTAGGGCTCGACTCTGGAATGGCCTACCAGAGTGGGTTCAGAAAGCATCTTCCTTGGCTACCTTTATGAAGGTTTTCAAGACAGTTCTGTTTCAGAGGGCAT
>NW_015320165.1:0-241 GCF_001447785.1 Gekko japonicus
TTTTTCTACAAAAAAAGCCCTGATTAAACCTATATAAAAACCACACTAACAGGGAGACAATTGAGCAGGACTTGTCAGAAATGCTTTGCAATGAATGGGACATCCTGCATTTGGCAAAAACGGAGAGCAGCAGCAGCACATTCAAATAGTAACAGAAGAGAAAAAAAGTCAAGTCACTGCATAACCCCAATGGATGGACTCAGCATGGCAACATTTCAGATGTAGATTTGTTAGGCAGCTG
>NW_015320166.1:0-241 GCF_001447785.1 Gekko japonicus
AAATAGGCTGCTTGCTCATCTCAGACACAACTTTGTCTCCAGACCAGTAGGTCCAGTGGCGGATGTTCATGTACCTAAGAACCATTCCCCCCATTAGAGAACGTTTGCCCCCTGTGTACTGGAGGAAGACATGAGGCCACCACTCATTCCCGTGAGAAATCAAAAGTCTAAATAAACAGAACATATAGATAAATAGCCCCTGACCTGCATACCTCAGGCTAGACTGATCTCATCAGATCTT
>NW_015320167.1:0-241 GCF_001447785.1 Gekko japonicus
AGTAAAGTAAACATTAACGTGAATGCAGTGCTAGCTATTCTGGTCAGCATAGTTTGTTTCATGGGCTGCTGAATGGATAGTTCAGGAAACTGTTCGCAGCAAGCAAACACTATGCCTGGTGCCCCCCTCCACCCAAGCCCGGAACTCCAAGGGGGTTGTCTAATGCCACCTAACCCGGATCCAACCCTGATAATATTATATATAGCACCCAAAGTAGGGATGCCAGCCTCCTGGTGGGACC
>NW_015320168.1:0-241 GCF_001447785.1 Gekko japonicus
AAAAATGGCCACCTTATCCAGCCCTCAGGATGGCAAGGCAAGCTACTGCCAAGGCCCTTCCCAAGATGGCTGCCACCCACAGGTCTCTCACCAGATGGTAGCCTCTAAATCACTTCATGAAGTGGCCACTAGGGGGCTGCAGCCCACCAAAACCTCCCTGGCCGTTTATTCAAATTCCCCATTGGCCACCAACTGCCCCTGGCCTGTCCAAGCCGAGCCTCTGAGAACGTTCCACTAAACG
>NW_015320169.1:0-241 GCF_001447785.1 Gekko japonicus
TTGGAGGCGAAAGATCAGTAAGGAGGAGAGAGGAAGCACCCTGGGCAAACAGCTGTCTGGCAGCACATGTTCCCTTCACATTTTAAAGGGCTGTTATTTTCTGTGGGAAGACCTAGTCTCCAAATGGCAGAGAATCAGTGCCAGGTTGTCTGGAGAAGGAACCACTCTAAGGAACCAAACAAACCTCCATGAAAAAAAGGTGAACCAATTGGAAATGAACCATGAACTGGCCTGGTTCATG
>NW_015320170.1:0-241 GCF_001447785.1 Gekko japonicus
TTCAAATCTCCACCTACAATGAGTTCACCTTCTCTGAAATTAGACAATATATTTAACGTTTCTGTTAAAAAGTCAATTTGCTTATCATTAGGTGCATATAAGGTTGCCAAAGTCATAGGAGTATTATTTACCTGGCCTATTACAAAGAGGTATCTTCCTTGTGAGTCTTTGAGTATTTTTTCAAACACAAAGTTGGTATCTGAAGAAACCAAAATGGCTACACCCCTAGATTTAGATGAGC
>NW_015320171.1:0-241 GCF_001447785.1 Gekko japonicus
CTTAACCACTACACCAAGCTGGCTGTCATGTTTATCCCCTCTGAGCCCACCACAGAGAACACCCAGGTCCCTTATGATGTTGCAAGAACCTCTGGGGTGACCTTCCATTCGGTGGTTACCTAGCAGGAGTTGAGGACAACTCCTTTTTCACTCATTTAAGCCCCATTGGCTTTTGAGCCCTACTGACATCGATAGAGGGTGTCAAAGGAGCATGAACGAGTCAAACTCCACTCTCTCATCC
>NW_015320172.1:0-241 GCF_001447785.1 Gekko japonicus
CCAGTGAGGATCCAAAGCAACTTACAAAAAGGCAGTTGAATAAGCAATATTTTAAAATTAAGAAGATGAGGAGTATAATCAACTGCATCTTGCAGTAGTCCTGGAGTCACTTGGCCAGCTCAATCCGGGCCGCAGGCAGCAAGCCCCAAAGAGCCAAGGCCCAAGATCTTTGTGCTTTTTGCCAATGCCCACCAGTAACAAAAAGGGAAAAAAGAAGCTTAGCCTGGATCTCATGCCGCTG
>NW_015320173.1:0-241 GCF_001447785.1 Gekko japonicus
ATACTTATTATATCTAAAAATACATGTATTTATTACAAAGACGGTTAAAGACATATAAAGGGCCCCATGAAAGCCTTCTTACAAAGAGCAAGTGACCTGAACACAACAGTCAATATGAGTGACCTGACGTGTTTCTGCCCCATGGGGGCCTTCTTCAGAGGTCAAAAAAATAAATAAATGAAGTGCAGATACACACATGTTACAATGAAATAACAACCAATAAGTTAATGTTGTTGTTGTT
>NW_015320174.1:0-241 GCF_001447785.1 Gekko japonicus
TCATATTATACAAACTTTAATAAGGCATTTTTCTGCTAACTGTTACCAGGATGCCCTCTGTATCTAGAAGCTTTTGGGTCTGGTGGCCTCTACTACCTCTGTGCTTTTCCTAGCTTGGTTTAAAAGTGGGCCTTGCAGATTTGGTTCATGAGGGTCTTTAACCGTTTGGCCAATTTGCAGAAACTGAAGCTTTCTATCAGACTTAGTACCCGAAATCTTTATCCTGGTGGTTGGAGGACAC
>NW_015320175.1:0-241 GCF_001447785.1 Gekko japonicus
TGATTCAGTATAAGGCAGCATTGTGTGTGTTTCATGATGTGGTTACTTCTTATGCCAACACCAGTCACCAATACTGGGGTCAGGGGACCTTAACAAGGCATCAGTCCCTGATCCTCTCTACAGTTATTACTGCTATAGCATGGTTATCCGGCTAACAGCAACCACATCATAATGGGTAATATGGAATGGCCCATAGAAAAGGATCATTTCTAGCAGCCCAGATGAGGGCAGATTGTCTGCA
>NW_015320176.1:0-241 GCF_001447785.1 Gekko japonicus
CTTACTTGTGGGGATTTTTGCCCCATTTTAGATGTTATTGGAAAGTGGGTTCCCCCTTCCCCTTTACCACAGTGTTGTGGTATGTCCATGCATTGCCTGGTTTCCCCCCATTTTCCCTGTGATATTTCTAAAATGTGCATTGGCTTCAATTAAACAGGAAAGTGAAAGTCTGGATCTTCCTGTTATATTATTACAATGTCATAGCAATGTGTGAATCAAGTTATCTGAATTCACAGCTTTT
>NW_015320177.1:0-241 GCF_001447785.1 Gekko japonicus
TGCAGGTGTTAGCACTGGTTTTATCAAGAGAGCCACCGCTTTGGACAATACTGTGTAGCAGAAAGCCACTGGGTCTTTGACCACTCATAATGTTTGAAAGGATTGGGGAAAAGAAAGAAAGACTGTGAACCAAAGCTGCAAGACAACGAGGTCAAGCCAAACCAAGCTATATCCTTGCATACTATACCCAGGATCTGCCCATACAAGAATGCCTCTAGTCAGGGCTATTTTTGGGCAGGAA
>NW_015320178.1:0-241 GCF_001447785.1 Gekko japonicus
ATATTTAGATGTCACATTGAAAATCTTTTTCATAGCTAGACCCCTTTCAATGCTGGTACGACTCTTTTTTATAACTAAACCTGGTGTCCCTAACATATATTTGTTTCCATGCTCAAACGCTCCTACACCTAGAGATAATGGCTAAAAATCCTACAGTTATTACAATAAACTGTAGAGGCTTGAATAATTGCATCAAACTTAAACGAATTACTTCTTTTTTTAATAAACAACATGCAGATAT
>NW_015320179.1:0-241 GCF_001447785.1 Gekko japonicus
GTGTTGGAAGCCTTCCTGCAGCCTAAGTGGCTGTCCTTCCCTTGGAGGGGGAAGGGAGGGTGGCTCCTTGGGCGGGAGGAGGGCTTCACAGCTGGCTGAAGGGACTCAGTGGGTAAAAAGCCC
The DNA here is from genome assembly GCF_001447785.1 of Gekko japonicus. Lineage (NCBI taxonomy): Eukaryota > Metazoa > Chordata > Lepidosauria > Squamata > Gekkonidae > Gekko > Gekko japonicus. Next base: position 124 of record NW_015320179.1, read on the forward strand.
TCACTTTTACAGTGTCAGGCAAGGGGCAAAGCCAGCATTGTGGTGAGCCCCCACCCCGTCGAGTACCCTGCTTACTCCTTGGGGAAGAAGGGACCCTCAGGAACTGCATGAGGGGCAA
>NW_015320180.1:0-241 GCF_001447785.1 Gekko japonicus
AATAGGCAGAGCACCTAAATACATCCCAGGACTAATCAAGATTAATCACATCAATAGCCCTGATACCTACTGTACTGACCTGGGCTAGGTCTATATGGACCCATGGCCTTTAGTAAACGGCAATGACTTTAATGGCACTAAGGCCTTAGTCTTCCTCCACCAGGCATTCACACTGCAAATAAAGCCCTTTCCAATTTCACACTATTCACAGGAGGCAGGGAAATGACCAAGGAGAGGGCTC
>NW_015320181.1:0-241 GCF_001447785.1 Gekko japonicus
CAAATCTATTACTGTATTTTTACAGCGTAACAAAAACAATGTGCACTTAATTCAATATAACACTAATGTTGTGGCTTATAACAAACTTCAACCTTTCTAGGAAAGTGTGCAATATAAGGTGTAATATCTAAGTTAAATAAGTCACAAGACTTAGTTCTGTAATACCTTATATGGTTGGCTCAATGACCTTGTAAATGCACAATTTATTCAGTTCTGTTCTTTGAGTTTTATTGCTAAAAAA
>NW_015320182.1:0-241 GCF_001447785.1 Gekko japonicus
ATTCAAGAAAGAGCAATTAAGAAAACAGTCATCTGACTTAAATACAGTGGAAAAGAGGCAATTTTATGGAAAACCCATGACTTCACCCAAATGCTGCAGAAGGATGCTCTTATTCACAATTTTTGGCTGCATGTGTACACCTTAACAGAAAATCAAGAAGCTTCTAGAAGCAACTTGCCCTTCTTGCCTTCCAGATTAGAGTCCTGTCACGACTCAAGTTTGTCAGGCAGTTCTACATATT
>NW_015320183.1:0-241 GCF_001447785.1 Gekko japonicus
CTGAAACGGTCTTCTAAAAGCAGTCTTTTGTTGGCCTGGCCAGAAAAAACACCGACTCCCCGGAACTGAGATCCTCTGATGGGTCGCATCCCATGACGGAGCTTTGCTTCAGGATGTTGTGGGCATAAACAGTGCCCCTCAGGTGGGGCCCATAACCTGGCAAGGGCAGGGCATGGAAACCAAGGCTTGTCTGCGATGGATGGCGACCTTTGTGCAATGAGACGACAGTGCCTCTGTTGGG
>NW_015320184.1:0-241 GCF_001447785.1 Gekko japonicus
CATTTAAGTGACAAAGGACAAGAGAAGTAAAGCAAAATAAATCCCATGTAGAGGACAAGTAACTAATTTAGAGGGTATGCTTATTCACAGCAGGCTAGAGGACAAACCTCTCGGATACTCCTTTCCTTTCATATCATTCAAGTTCCATGAGAAGATAAACATGCCATTAGTTACATATTTCTACACAGTGCTCCCTCTGCAAATGTTCAACAGGTTCTTTGAGAGGTATATATTTCACATA
>NW_015320185.1:0-241 GCF_001447785.1 Gekko japonicus
AGCTTCCTTGTGCTGAGTCAGACCATGGGTCAAGGTCAATATAGTCTACTGTGGCTGGCTGCAGCTCTCTGGGATCTAAAGTAAGGGTCTTCCATATCACCTACTCCCTTGTTCCTTTTAACTGGGATAGAACCTGGGTCTTTCTGCATGCAACACAGATATTTTACCACTAAGCCACCCCCCTCTCACCTGAATTCACTGCCCGACCTCCCGAAATAGTGTAATCCACTCTGTCTCCCAA
>NW_015320186.1:0-241 GCF_001447785.1 Gekko japonicus
GAGTATACCCCTCTTCCTCACATCAGGCTTTCAGGTAGCATATTAATCAGGGCAGGATAGACAGGAAAAAGCCTCTTGCACATGCCAGGAGGTGTCCTGTGCACAGGATCTGTTTCCAGACTCGGTGGAAAAGGTTACTTGAAGGGTTTTTTGCTGCTACCACCATAAATAGTCGGGCCATTCTATATCTAAGAGTGCACTCAGTTATACACTGCCCCGAAGCAGAGATGTCATATATATA
>NW_015320187.1:0-241 GCF_001447785.1 Gekko japonicus
CTCACCCAGGTGAATTAGTATGATGTGGATAGGGGAGACACCTTCAGGTGGTGGAGGAGAGCTGGCAACAACTGGCTCACAGCACACCCTTTCTTTCAAGCCACTTGATCTGGATGGCATCACTTATGCCCATTTGTAAACTAAAGCCTCTGGCAGTCACCCTGCAGGTGGCCCAAAAGACAATGCTACGCCCACAGGTGACAACCTGCTTCCTCATGTCATGCACACCTGCAAGGACAGA
>NW_015320188.1:0-241 GCF_001447785.1 Gekko japonicus
GGACAGGTGCCTGGGCTGTGACATCTCCTGGGCATCGGAGGCACGTGGCCAGGGATCTGTCTTTGCAAACGTGACGGTGGCAGATTAAAAAGCAAGGACTGAGTAGCAAGCGTTTGCAGCAGGGTTTACGCTAGCGGGATTCGCACGCTTTGTTTTCCCTTCCCTTGTTTTGAGCGGCCTCAAGATCACAGAGTAGGATCTGAAATACAAGACTCTTTTTACTTCCCAGAACGGCCTCTCA
>NW_015320189.1:0-241 GCF_001447785.1 Gekko japonicus
CCAGCTGTGGTTTCTTCAGGCTCTGTCAGTTCATCGTCATACATGCCCATGACAGTGACCAGTGTGTCACTTATAATTTCTGGAAGAAAGGTAGCATTGCAGACATGGGGATGAATGCAGGGGATACAAAGGCAGATGATCAGGATATACTGTACTTCAAACAAAATTCATGAGGCAGAGTAGGATAAAGGTTTGGGTATTTTTCTCCCATTAGGGTTGCCAGGCCTATACCTGGCAACAA
>NW_015320190.1:0-241 GCF_001447785.1 Gekko japonicus
AGGGAGGGGTTTTTTTATTCAGGTTTGGGTATATTGGATCTGAAAAATATGGGTATTCCTGATATTTCTGAATTCAAAATACTGGTATGGTATTTGGATTCAGGTGTTTTTTTCTGCCAGGTTTCTGAATTTTGGGGGTCCATTTTGGGGGGACTTTCTGGATGGCTGGAGGAGGTGGTTTTTTTAAAAAGATACAGGCACCAAAACTGAAGCAGAGCTACTGGTGCCTGTCCTTTAAATA
>NW_015320191.1:0-241 GCF_001447785.1 Gekko japonicus
CTTCCTTGGTTTGGTTAATTCAGCTTAACATTTTTGAAAATTGTCATGTGCAATTCGCTTGAAGAGGTTTTTTAAAAATAACTAGCAACAGAACACTGTTAACTATCTCCTCGTGCTCTACGCCAGCCCTACGGTAGGCACAGGGTTACCGCTGAAAACTGTGTCCCTGCAACTATTCTTCTCCCTCTCTGCATCTCTCTTAATGTGCCAACGGGAGCATCCAGAATACAAAGACTAGCCT
>NW_015320192.1:0-241 GCF_001447785.1 Gekko japonicus
CGCTATCACATTCCTATAAATTCATGGTAACCCGCTTATATATGAGTGGCTGTTGAGATCGGGGACTCAGGATCTTTGTTGTCTTAAATCGTAGGCAATCTTTCTTCTCATCGGGATCTTGCTCCATTTATGTGGGGTAGCTTGTCTGGACCTTTTCCTGGACGCTTGAGGATCTGTCTCCATCTCTATTATTGGGTTGATTCCAAGGTTCATCAGTAGGCTCTCACCTTCGTCTATATTT
>NW_015320193.1:0-241 GCF_001447785.1 Gekko japonicus
GAGCCTGGGGGCATTTCTCTATAACAGCCAGGATTAGTTGAGGCCTCTCTGCTTGGTTCCTCTCCGATAAGACTTTACAGGCTTAGCTACTGTCCTCTCTCAAGCCACTCTCTAACCTGGCAAGGCACTCTGCGCCAAAAAGAATTGTTTTCATTTCTCTAGGTCTACCATCTCACCCTCATACTGTGTCAAAGACTCCTAGTGAGAAGTCTTTTGTAGCTTCTGACCTGCAACATACTTG
>NW_015320194.1:0-241 GCF_001447785.1 Gekko japonicus
ATTTCACTAAATACAATTTGGGACACTCTAAAAGCTTACATGAGAGGTCTATTTACAACCCAAGATATATGGAAAAGAAAACAGAAGAGAGAGAAATACAAGAAATTAACGGAGGACTTAAAAAAAGAAGAGGAAAAATTGAAAAAAAATGGGGACATTGGGGAGGCAAGAACAAGAATCAAATTAATTCAACACCAAGTGAACATGTTGCTAACGCAAGAAATAGCAAAGAAAATAGAAT
>NW_015320195.1:0-241 GCF_001447785.1 Gekko japonicus
GGATCCAGTTTCGCTTATGGCATGGGCTCCGGAAGCCGAGAATGCTGAGAGCAGACTCCAAACGATCCGACTGGATTTAGCGGCCACGGGAGGAGGACGGCCGTCTCAACCAACGCACTCAAAGCCGAGACCACCTCGCCTATCGGAAGCAGTGCGCGATCTCAGGATGAAGATGGGGCTGTGTCTACGATGTGGGGAAAAAGGGCACTTCACATCTGACTGTGCTGGATCTTCTACTACG
>NW_015320196.1:0-241 GCF_001447785.1 Gekko japonicus
GCATCAGTTGGTCATGCCAAGAGGCAGCAAGGAATAACACCTGTGAGGAGTGGGCAGTTATAGCTAAAGCGCCTGCCTTCCAGTGGTTAGTATTCCGTCATTCTCCCCGATGGTGGAGGAGGGATGGCATTGCAGTGGTTCTGTGGTTCAGTGTGAGGGCCATGCACCTTCTCTTGATATCACTCGTTTCTAGGGATGAATCGATCTCACAAGAAGTCATGTTCTGCTCCTCTTGGCCACC
>NW_015320197.1:0-241 GCF_001447785.1 Gekko japonicus
GCTCAATAATCAAGTGCACAAGTACGCCTGTGCAATAACCACCTAAGCTATGGCTCTTAGACATGGCAGCATTGTACATGTAGTGGTTGAGAGCACAGTTTTAAACAAGATGCTGAGCTCATGCAAGGTCACCTTGAATAAGTTATTTATCCCACTAGCATGATGTTTACATCAGGCCTTAAATGTGCAAGAGAATAAGGTGGTAGAGTTCTGCATAGGGTTGCCAAGTCCATCTTCCGCC
>NW_015320198.1:0-241 GCF_001447785.1 Gekko japonicus
GGGAGGGATAAATACAGCCACGTGCCTCCACTGGCCAAGGAAGAAAGGACAGAATGGCCAGTAGACCCTCGCTATCTTGAATTCTGATAGGCCAGAGCAGGACATGTGACAAGGCCTAGAACTATTTCCAGGTCAGGGTGACAGAGACTGGCCTCTCCCTCATTTCAGCCTTATGCGGCCACACCCAAGCCTCCCTGTCCCCTCATTCCCAATGACATGGCCGGAACCGCAGCTGAGTGGG
>NW_015320199.1:0-241 GCF_001447785.1 Gekko japonicus
TTTTTTCCATAACTACTTTCTGGCCTCTGTCTTCCCCTCGGCATCCTGCATTTCCTACGGCCAGACTGCACCGCACATTTTTAATGAGTTTGTGCTCAGGTTCTCCTGACCCGACTCACTTGGATGCGGAAACTGTCATGTTTAAAGACTGTGGGAAACAAATTGTCTCAGGACAGAAGGGTGTGTGTGCGTGTGTGTGGGGGGGGAGAGAACAGAATCCTAGAATCACAGGGTTGGAAGG
>NW_015320200.1:0-241 GCF_001447785.1 Gekko japonicus
GGTCTCTATCATCTGGAGATCAGTTGTAACCCCACAAGATCTCCAGCTACCACCTGGTGGTTGGAAACTCTAGTTCTGTGGCCTAATCAGGAAGTTTGCTGGGCTAAAGGGGTTGTTCCTGTGATGGGGCATGTGCACCTCTTTCACTGTGCTCTGTAGAGGTCTGGGTTTTGAACTTCTGCTCCCCCTGAAAGGGGGGAAATGGCCCTCCTCATCAGATGTTATACTGTGAGTCTGGTAG
>NW_015320201.1:0-241 GCF_001447785.1 Gekko japonicus
TTTACTGCAGCATTCTCAAGATACCCTGGGTCCATGTTTCAACATAAGACTTGCATAATAAAGAGGAGAAACAACTGCCCAGAAGGTAAGCTTACCACCTGATTCTTATTTTAAATAACTGTTTCTTAGTATTAATCAGAAAAGAAGACACGAAAACAAGTGCAAAATGCAAGTTTAGTACATTACAAATGCCCTGACATGCATAACATGCCATTTTCATCATCTGTTCCACAAACTGGAG
>NW_015320202.1:0-241 GCF_001447785.1 Gekko japonicus
TGGAATCAGGGGGTCTGGAGAGGGACGCCGGGAGACGGACATCAGCAGAAACCAGGAGCAGCATCACAGCAACAGGGAGAAATACTTTGGGGACTGTGGGGCATAGTGAGAGAAAGAGGGAGAGAGGAAGACAGAGGGAGAAAAGACACCATAGCTGCCAAATGAAGAGTGCGTCTGTCTCCTTTAGGGCTACCAGGACCACTCCGGCCACGGGTGGGGGTGTAGAGTTGAGAGATTCAGA
>NW_015320203.1:0-241 GCF_001447785.1 Gekko japonicus
GACAGGTTTGCTGGAAGACGAGAGGCTGGCGAGCGCTCAGCAGGCAGAGATCTTCACCAAGCAGATCCAACGGCTTCAAGGTCAGACCCGGGGTGTGTGTAAGGGGTGTGTGTGTGTGAACGGGACTCATGCCCGCTTGAAGTTACCAACCCTAGAAAATCCTTAATATTTAGACTCTTGACGTTTTCACCTGATAATAGCTCCAGAAAACCAGGAGTCCAGTAGCGCCTTCAAGACTAAC
>NW_015320204.1:0-241 GCF_001447785.1 Gekko japonicus
AGGGAACATTGAATCATTATGTTGAGTTATGGTATTTCATAGGCTACCTGATTTATCACATGACATCTTTTCCTATGTCTTCCTTCCATCCTTTTGCATCTGCTGCCTTATTCCATTTATGTCCCTTCTGTTTCTGGTCACACTTCATAGGAAATTGGCCAAGAAATGTCCTTCGTTTCCATCACAATACTTCATTTAAATCAGTTATTTTCAATTTGTATCACTGTTGTATTTGTGAAAA
>NW_015320205.1:0-241 GCF_001447785.1 Gekko japonicus
GAAGCTGGATACCTAGAATGGCATTGGTGCTAAATTGTACAAAATCAAGATGAGAATTAGAGAGTCTGCACAGAGAGGCATGTGATCAGGGATGGGCACGAACCAAGAAAATTTGGTTCATTTTGTGGCATGCCCAGTTTGTGAACCACAAACCATCACAAAATGTTAGGGGCCAAACAAACTAGCTCGGTTCATGAGGTTCGTGACCTGCTAGAGCCAATCTGGTGTAGTGGTTAGGAGT
>NW_015320206.1:0-241 GCF_001447785.1 Gekko japonicus
AGGCCCAAACTAAGAAGTGCATGTGTATAGAGATCCAAACCAGATATCCTCTGGGAGGGAGAGTCCCATAGCATCAACCTCCCTATCTTCTGCTCCTTCTTTCAATATTTCCTTGCCTTTATTAGGACTCCAAATACCAGTTTTACCATTTTTACTATATGGTAGCCCATCTCTTCTGGGATTAGGAGGTACTAGAAAAATTCTGCCCTATAACTCTGCCTTCCTGTCTTAGGAGCTCCAG
>NW_015320207.1:0-241 GCF_001447785.1 Gekko japonicus
ATACCTTATATGCGGCTGCTGATCATACAAGGCCTCCACCACACCTGCCGCTTCTGTGCCTTCAGCTCATAGTTTTCACTCCCTGGTTTTCCTCGTGATTTTTCGTGCCGCTATTATAATAATCGAAGCTGCTGTGCATACTTCATACCGCTGCCCCAACAGAGCCCTAAATTTCCCCTACCATTTATGCACTCCAGTTGATCGTCATGAAACAAATAATAATATGATAAAAAAATGTCCC
>NW_015320208.1:0-241 GCF_001447785.1 Gekko japonicus
CTTTAGGCCCTGACAATTTACGTTTCTGAAAGTGTGTATTATCAATATCAGTTATTTATGCCTGTGTAGTCTAAGATGGGGATGAATAATAGCTTGTCTGAATCCACTGAAATACTTTAACCGATTCTGCTCAGAGGTAGAACTCAACTTCTCTGCACGTAACTGCTTAAAGGAGCGATAGTGCTTCTTCCTCTAAAACATGACCATCCTGAAGTCTTTAAGGTAAAGGTAAAGGTTCCCT
>NW_015320209.1:0-241 GCF_001447785.1 Gekko japonicus
TCACAACTTCGCAATCCCAAGCTATTGTGCTCCACAGATGGCAAGCTTCTTTGCTGTCTCCCCATTACCACACTTTAGATAGATTCAGAACACACAACAAATAAGCATGGTGTGTTTCCAGAGATCGTACTTAGAGGGTTCAAAATATAAGAAAGCTTAATAAATGAGTAAAAGAATGTGCATGCTCTGTTTAAGCTTTCAGGCTTAGGAAGGGACCGAAAAAAGGTCAACATGTGCTAGG
>NW_015320210.1:0-241 GCF_001447785.1 Gekko japonicus
CAGTTTCTGAGGCCCACGTAGCTGTTGAAGATACACCTGGAGACAATGCACGTTTTTTGCAAGTTTCAGTGAGACCCACCCCACAGTATCCAGAAGGGGGAAAACGTGAATGACCCAGTGTGATGAAAATCATTCCTGGATGAAGGCCTCCAGTCCCTGGGGCAAACAAAATCTACTTGGACATTTCCCCCCAAAGTGAAATAAATAGGTGACAATAATTCCATCCAGTTCAATATTGTAC
>NW_015320211.1:0-241 GCF_001447785.1 Gekko japonicus
CAGACCAGCAAGGCTACCCACCTGAATCTGTGTAAATTGAGAAATCGTAAAGTTCAGGAGATGGGAAGTCAGTTAAGGGAACGTGAACATGCACTAGCTAATATGCCTCTCACATTTAAGAACATGTGTTAACAGGTCTCCCATAGATCAGCTTTGGAGGCATCTGTATTGACCTTTCCCATATACACAACTTTTAGTCATGCTTTGGTGAACCCTTCTTTGGAGATTTTCAAACAGAGGC
>NW_015320212.1:0-241 GCF_001447785.1 Gekko japonicus
ATGCCTCTGATTTCTTATTTGGAGGGAATGAGATATCATAAAGGTGGGGCAATCACCTCCAAATCCGGGTTCATTTTTGCATGATTGTTAAATCTGTATCTCCTGCGATAGTGTATTGTATTTTATTTGTTAGCTTTAATGAGAGAGAAAAAACTAATTTATTTTTAAAATGTGTGCATGTATATGCATTCTACTTTTCCATAAACACTTTTATTAAAAAATTGTTCCAACTGAATAAGCC
>NW_015320213.1:0-241 GCF_001447785.1 Gekko japonicus
TTCTGGATTCCTCAGGACATTCCTCTTGGTGATTTTTTACACCTGCTTCCAGCCACTCCTGTAAGTTCTGGCTGGTTGCTTCAGGGCCTTTCTTGCTGAGTCTGCTCATACCTGCTTGAAGTCCGTCCTGCACATTCTGTCTGGATGCTTCAGAGCCACTTCTTCTGAGGTTCTCTAGGGATGCTTCAAGCCAGCCCTCCTTTCGATGATCTTTCGGCAATTCAGGGGCTTCAAGCCTGGT
>NW_015320214.1:0-241 GCF_001447785.1 Gekko japonicus
AAAGTGGAGATCCTCTGATGGCCGTGAGATAATTCTCCAAGAAGGGCATGCACTCCCATCAAACCACAAGAAAAACTGTGTGGAGAGCCCCAGGGCGGTTTGTAGGAAATGAAACCTATGAAGTGCCCAGAGAGATTTCCTCCTCCATTATATCCACTTCACGTACAGTAATAGCTCCACGGAGATTCCTGAATCTCCAGTTGTGCCTCAAATTGCTCGAGGCCGATTGGTGGCTGCAAAC
>NW_015320215.1:0-241 GCF_001447785.1 Gekko japonicus
TTATTCACTTTTTACTTCTACAATTGCTTGCCAAGTGGCATGCAGTACCAACAGGTCTGTGAAGGAGGTGGAAGGAAAAGTAGGCTCTATGAGAATGCATCTTTGTGAAACATTGCTAATTTTTCAGCACTGTACTGCATTGTTTGAATACTTGAAAAGCAACCCAATGAATAGGCTTGAACTACTTATAAAACAGCAAACTGATTGACAAACATCTCCCTGTTCATGACCAGTAAACAGA
>NW_015320216.1:0-241 GCF_001447785.1 Gekko japonicus
TTCTTGTCATAATGAGCTTCTATTGGGGAAAAAAGTAGACAGTTTGGAGGGCTCAATAAATTCCAACTTGTAAATCATATTATAATTGCATGATTTCTGTCTTGCGTTGTGACCGTTTTGGTTGATTTCTTTATCCATAGATAATTGTGTAAACCTTCTAGGTCTGCTGATTCAAATTTTACTATACTTTGTATTGGATTTTTGATCCGGTTTGCAATCCAAAACAGGCCTGCTGCTTGGT
>NW_015320217.1:0-241 GCF_001447785.1 Gekko japonicus
TAACTTTTTTTATATTATTGGACGGATCTTGAGGTGATAAGTTTGTATCAGGACTTGGTGGCCTAGACATTGAGGTAAGCTGGTCTAGCTTTAACAAAACTTGATTTAGTTGTTCAAAGATAAACTGTACTGTTGCGGAGCAAAGCAGAACTATCTCTGCCATCTTAGCAACCTCGTTGTTTACTTCCTCTGCTTCAGGATTGCCTGCTGGGGTGGGATTTTCACTTGTCCATGCCTTATT
>NW_015320218.1:0-241 GCF_001447785.1 Gekko japonicus
CCCCCAAAATCTTGTTGGTCTCCAAGTTGTTACTGGACTCTAATCTAGCTCTTGTACTGCAGACTGACACGGCTGAAGCTCTGGCACTATCCTGAGAATCCAGAACCTGGCCACCCCTACCCTACGGTCGAAGGCACTCTGCAAACAGCGGATCCTGTTCACACAACCAACTGGGCAGCCGGAAGCCACGGGGAGAGCCTGAACAAGTGCCGATTCCCAGGTCATGGAGGGCTCGATACAG
>NW_015320219.1:0-241 GCF_001447785.1 Gekko japonicus
CATTACAATTTTACTTTACAATTTTACATTACATTTTATGTTACAGTCTTTCACCTACTCTTGCCCTCACACAGCCCACAAACTAAATCTTTTCAATCACTGGAGAAGGCATTTGTATTGCAGGGTTATGGTCAGTCATTAAAGTGACTTGTACTCAAAATCAGTTTATAGTTTGCCCCCTCTTTTCACCTGCACACTAAAATATATCTTTTAAAAAGCTTATTCTGGGCATGTTGCATGC
>NW_015320220.1:0-241 GCF_001447785.1 Gekko japonicus
CCCCCCCCCCCTTTCCTGGAAGTACCAGATGGAGCAATAACAAGTGCTGGTTTGTTGAAGAATCTCGTAAACGCAGATGTGCTAAGAAAATATTCTGTGGCTGAGGGTGTTGGGCGCCACCTGGGTAACACCTGGAACCTCTGGATCCATACAATATTGTCATGTGTGATGGTACGATATTTTGAATTACTCGGGTCAGGCCTGCTTCAGATACAGCTAAGAACATAAGAGAAGCCAATGT
>NW_015320221.1:0-241 GCF_001447785.1 Gekko japonicus
TGGAGAGGAGTGTCTGAAACTGGGGGACCCCCGCCCACACTGGTGGGTCTGGCAACCCTACAAGGACTAAAGTCTGGGGATTATGTTGGCTGATAGGCTACAGGTAGAGCTTGATAGGTTAGGAGGAAGGGCCTAGCAGCACTTGGGTGAGAGTACAGGTCAAGGGAGGGATTTTACTCTGCGTGGGCCTCAGGGGCGGAGCTTAATAGACATAGGTATGGTTGCCAGCTCCAGGTTGGGA
>NW_015320222.1:0-241 GCF_001447785.1 Gekko japonicus
TTTTTTGCTTTCTTTCAAGAATCAGCAACAGCTGTTCGGAATCTTGCTCAGGAGGAAACCGGGCTTGTTGAGCATGACGTGGTCACTAGTTGGAACTGCTTAATTTAGGGCGCATCTGACATGGTCTTCCTGGCACAGGAATAGCGGCTGCTTGCATCTCTCCTCTCCTGCCATGAAAGAAAGCAAAGCAAGACCTCAGCCTGAGATCCTTTAGAGCTGCAGCTAGTCTGAGAAGACAATA
>NW_015320223.1:0-241 GCF_001447785.1 Gekko japonicus
GCTCATCATCCTGTGCAAGAATACTTTACAAGATCAGCACCTTTATACTCAGACCTATTAGCACAGGCACAGAGTCTACTCTTGACGTCAATATGTTAGTCCCTTTGGTGTTACACTACTTTAGGCATTCAGAGGAGTAGAAATGTTGGGGTCCACATTTTCTAAAATAAAATTAAAAAAATAAGCACCAACACATTACAGACTGCATGTTCACATCTTCTCCTTATATATAATTGTGTTT
>NW_015320224.1:0-241 GCF_001447785.1 Gekko japonicus
CCATAGCTTAGAGGGAGCATTGGTGCAAAGTGCGGTCAAGTCGCAGCTGATATAGGATGACCCCATAGGGCTTTCGAGGGAAGAGACAAACAGTGGTGGATTGCAATTGCCTGCGTCCGCATAGCAACCCTGGGATTCTGTGGTGGTCTCCCATCTCAGTAGTTATCAGGACCAACCATGCTTCACTTCGCTTCCAAGATCTGATGAGATCAGAATAGCCAGGGGTCATTTCCTGCGGGAG
>NW_015320225.1:0-241 GCF_001447785.1 Gekko japonicus
ACCTATAGCTATGCCCTTCTCTGAAACCCTGCATTAATACATTGTAAGTCTGAATCCAGCCACCATCATAGTTATCTACATGCTTCTGTCCTTGCCTCATCTTGCCTCTAGCAATTCTTCATCAGACACCCCAAGGTACTGTTGGCAGGTCCCCCCTGGCCACCAGTGGGGAGCTAGGGGGTATGGTTGCTAGCTCCAAGTTAGGAATCTCACGGGGATTTGGGGGTGGAGCTTGGAGAGG
>NW_015320226.1:0-241 GCF_001447785.1 Gekko japonicus
AATGCTAGATGCAGAATTGGCCAATGTTGCTCATCCCAGGGGGCACAGAGAAGCAACGGGAAGAGGGAAACCAAAAAAAGAAACCATCATAATAAGCATGTACTCACTTTGTGGAATATAAATTCAGTGCTATGGTGCTGGAGTTCTTCATGTAGTAAGTAAAATATGCAAGATGGGAACAGTTTAGAGTTAAATACCCAATGCCAAAACTGCACACAGGAACATAAAAAGCACCCTGCTG
>NW_015320227.1:0-241 GCF_001447785.1 Gekko japonicus
ATTGTTCACCCAGTGCCTGGCACACAATGGACAAAAAACAAATGTAGAATTAATACTAAGTCCCATTTCTATGACCAGAGCAATCCAACTATCAATGAAATTCCTTTACTGCCCTCTTCTTACTCTGCCTAGAGCCAGCCTTTTCTTCCCTGTGCCTTCTGCTATCAAAATATTCCATTCCTGTTGCCAAGTATAGCAGATGGAGCTCTGTTGACAAAAGGAGAGCCCCACTTATGTGCAC
>NW_015320228.1:0-241 GCF_001447785.1 Gekko japonicus
GCCTAAGATTCTCTCTTTTGTCTTCTACAAAAAAAAGAAAGGATCCAAATTAGAGTAGTTCAGATGCTCTGGTTTGTATGTGAATAGTTTTATATGGAATTTATATTTATATTTATTTAAATAAAGCGAGCCGGACAAGAAGAGAGGACGTGTTTGTGTTTCCAGGGGCGACTGGAGGCGAGCCGTCGGGCGAAATTTTGAAAATGGACTTCCATTTGTCTGAAGGACACGCAGGATTGTA
>NW_015320229.1:0-241 GCF_001447785.1 Gekko japonicus
GTTTCCACAAGGGAGAGTGATATCTATCCACCAGTGCTCTTTTACTTTAGGCAGCTCTGCTTTTTAACAATACAGCTCACATGCCAGTTTACCACATCACTTGCTTTTTTTGTGTTAGGCCTGTTTTAGGGTTAGCCTGAAAGAGTTACAATTCTTAAGTCATTCTTAATCAGAGGTTTTGCATGGTGTGAAATCCTTGTAAGACCTATTGTTAGAAATATGCCTCCATGTACAACAGATA
>NW_015320230.1:0-241 GCF_001447785.1 Gekko japonicus
GACAGGAAAAGGAGTGACACTGCAATAATGCATTTCAGGAAGCAAAAATAGGGCAAAGCCTATTCAGTGGGTAGCTATTTTTGCTACATGTTGCACAGAATAATTTCTATAATACAATTTCCATTAGAAATGCATTTATTTCCTTTTTGTTGAGTGGAGCAAATCTGTCAACATCTTTTATTCAATCACCAGGACAGCTATTGTCTTTAAGTGGTCACTTGGTATACAGTTCCCCAGGTTA
>NW_015320231.1:0-241 GCF_001447785.1 Gekko japonicus
TTAACCACTATACCAAACTGGCTCTCCTAGCTTAATTTGCACCTAGCTTAATGAGCAGCTAGAAATTTACATCTCTCTTCAGCAAACCTGGAAGGGGATTAAAACTATTTGTTTTAACATCCATAAAGATTAAAAAACTGCTTTCAGTTTCTGAAAGTACAGGGACTAGGAAGACAATGATTTCAGCAACAAATTGGTGGTGGGGCCTATAAAACAGCCCTCCCAGCCACCAGGAAAAGGC
>NW_015320232.1:0-241 GCF_001447785.1 Gekko japonicus
AGATTGAATAAAATAATCACCAGTTAAAGCAGATCGCCTGGTTTCAAGAAGAACAGAAACATTCTCTAAATATTAGATCTTTGATAGACACCAGTATTCATGCCCAAAAAGTAAAACAGGCCTCTGGCTGTATTGAATGTTTATTATCCAGTTTGGATCATGTTAACCTTGGGGGCCTTTTAAAGTGCTATGTATTGGCCAAACTTTAGGCGGCGGTCACACGCGCCAGTTGAAGCGGAGG
>NW_015320233.1:0-241 GCF_001447785.1 Gekko japonicus
TTCATGTATAGCACACTTTGAAGATTTCTCATCCAATCAACTAGTCTAAGCCCTGCTTAGCTTTAGCACAATCCTTTATCATTTGCCCTCAAGCCACACCCTGGGATCTCACACTGCTATTTCCATTCAATGTCACAACCCTACAGTTTTGACCTGAAAATCCTTACTTCAGTTACACTTTTCCTTTGGGATAAGTGAACTTGTGAGTCTTGCACAATGTATTTCATCTCTCTCTCCCCCC
>NW_015320234.1:0-241 GCF_001447785.1 Gekko japonicus
AGAACCACAATAAAAACATCAGGGAAAGGCACTATGAGCGATAGCTGCCATTTTTGCCAGCAGTACGTCCATTTTGACTGGATTGAGCCACAGTTGATTAGCCCTTCCCCATCAGGTTACCAATTCCAGGCATCCGTTTAGACCTTATGCCTCCTCACCCGGATTATGTGAGCAGCTATCATGGCCCAGGATTCTGCCTTCCCCCCAATGCCAGTTATTGTTGTTGTTCAGTCGCACAGTT
>NW_015320235.1:0-241 GCF_001447785.1 Gekko japonicus
TTGCTTGAGTGCGATTCCTTTTACTGCTCTTTGTATCATTTTCTTATGTATGGAACAATAGCAAAGCATTTTATGCGGCCACTGTGCTATGAACATCAAATAACTCATTGGCTAGTAATGAGGAAGACAGGGGTGCCCTGTTGTCTTACAGAGGCATGAGATGACTTATGAAGATTACTTATACCTACGTTATTACATGTGCACACACAGAAACACAAGCTGAAGCAATCTGTAAAAAAAC
>NW_015320236.1:0-241 GCF_001447785.1 Gekko japonicus
AGGATCTTCCCTGTGTGACTGAAGGCAAGACGTAGCAGCGGTTTTGTGGCTGGCCCCATCTCCTGCAGCAGGCATTCCGTGGCTGGGTCCACCCTACTACGTTAGAATTCCAAAGGTACCTGCAGGCTAAAAACCCGTTAGGGACTCCGGCTTTAACACCAACCAGCAGGCGAAAAGTTCTGTAGAAAAGTTTGTGTGTGTGTGGGGGGGCCCCTCTGTCACTCCCATTCCATGCAAGAGG
>NW_015320237.1:0-241 GCF_001447785.1 Gekko japonicus
CATCCTGTCTACCGACATAGTAACCTGAGTCTGGGATAACTTTTATTTGCTTTACTGCATCAACATGAAATCTTAGACTAATCCTATTTCCTTTGCAGCCCTCTATCCGCGTGGCTTCCATGGTACAAGCCAATGCTGGATTCATTCTCAATTCATCTTGCTCTAATAAGTCTTTTTAAGTGAAGAAAATATTTTTGACATCTTAAAACTAGCTTATTAAGACAGTGACCTTTGTGAACTT
>NW_015320238.1:0-241 GCF_001447785.1 Gekko japonicus
TGGGTGTGCTGGCTGCCTTTTCCCTCTCCTGGGGCGGCTCAGCTTGGCTGGAGCGCCTTCCCTTCTCCTCACCGTCGCCTGTGTCTAGGATCCTCCAGCCATGGCTTGCCTGGCCTCCCAGTTCTTCCTCTGTCTGGCCTCAGTGGCAGCCCCCCGACAGGCTGGCCTGTGAAGCCTGTTCTCCCTCCCCTTTCCCCCACCCATTTTTGCCACTTTCCTCTGGGGCCAATACTAAGCGCAA
>NW_015320239.1:0-241 GCF_001447785.1 Gekko japonicus
CAGAAAGGTGCTTTCCAGAGGGGATTGTCCCCATTCAGATCCCATCTCCATGAAAACCAGCAGGACTGAGCTTGGGGAGGGCTTCCTCTGTTTGCAACACACCAGAACTTCTTTGGCCCTTGAGGGCTGTTTTCCAGTGACTGCAGAAGCAAAGGACGTTGCAATACAAAGTGGTATCTCTCCCAGAATAAAGGCTGAGCTTGGGAGGGGGTATCAAGTTGCAGCTGACCTATGGCGACCC
>NW_015320240.1:0-241 GCF_001447785.1 Gekko japonicus
TCTGCATGCCAAGCAGAGGCTCCACCACCTAGCCACAGCCCCTCCCTCCCCTCCCTGGGCTTGGAGGGGAGAGTAAAGTACAAAGGCCAAGAGGAACCCTCTTCCCACTGCAAAATTGCTACATGCTCCGTTGAGTGATCAAAGGTGTCGGTTTCCAGCCATGTACCAAATGGTCAAGTGACATCAACAAGACCGATTCAAGGTCCTTTGTCGCCCCAAGCAACGTACACCCATCACCGCC
>NW_015320241.1:0-241 GCF_001447785.1 Gekko japonicus
AACTTTATAGACTCTCCTTAGCTGTTTCCACATGGAGGTTTTCCTCCTCTTTGGCTTCCAAACTTCTTTTTTGTGACAAGGTGGTGGGGCGTATCCATACAATGTCATGCTCTAATCACACACTTTCCAGGTTTTCTTCATATTCAATATGCTCTTTTACCAACCATTTGTACCCTTTTTCAGACAGAATTTTTAAATTATTTACTTTGTACCCTGCCTTTCTCCCCATGAGGACCCAAAG
>NW_015320242.1:0-241 GCF_001447785.1 Gekko japonicus
TTGGTGTATCTAGCATGTCAGGGAATCATTCTACTGGACCACAAACATCATGAGCTGAACCAGTTTGTAAGGTGGCTAAAATTCATGATGGTCCATGGTTAGCAAATGGAGCATGTCACAAATCATGCACCTAACTGCATTTTCCCAGTTTGTGTCAGGTTGCTAATGCTAAGATGCTTTGGAGGTCATTAATGCATGGGGTTGCAATAAGTCAGAAACAACTTGACAACACATAACACAC
>NW_015320243.1:0-241 GCF_001447785.1 Gekko japonicus
CCAGCGAGCGTCTATGGAAGAGAGGAGATACAAAACTGGGCCTCCCAAATCCTAGTCCAAGAATCAAAACACTACACCATGCTGGCTTATGGTTTCATTTTACTCTTCATTCCTCTCTCCTCTGTGTAAGGCTTCCACCTCCCACATTCATCCATCTGTCTTCCGCACAGCCCACTCCCTTCATATTTCACTCTGCCTCACTGGCCATCTTCCCAGCATGGGTTTCATTTGTCCATTCCTC
>NW_015320244.1:0-241 GCF_001447785.1 Gekko japonicus
CAGCTTAGAGGGAACACTGCAGTGCCCACCCCACACCAGGCAACTGGGCCCCCAGAGGGGGGTCTAGGCAGTGCCGGCATGCCCGTCCGGGGAGATGAAGGGGAGGGTGTCTTCCCTTGCATGCGCCCCATCTGCCAGGCGCGCATCAGAGCGGAGGCAGCTGCTTCTCCGCCTTGGAAACGGCCTCGCAGAGGAGAGCGATTCCGGCTGGAGACTGGAGGAAATGGGCAGGACGGACCTC
>NW_015320245.1:0-241 GCF_001447785.1 Gekko japonicus
ACTTAACCACTACACCAAACTGATTAAAGGGGCATGCATGCGCCTCACCGTTTTGCTGGTGGGATGGACTGTGCCACATCAAACTATAGGGGGAGGGTCCCATTTTGGAATGTTCCCCTATGTTAAAAGAAGAACTTCTTCCAAATGGAAAACCCACACGGCAAAGCGTAGCTTTCCTTACTTCTTTTACTGTTTGTATGGAATTTTTTAAAATTCTGAGAGCCAGTTTGGTGTCGTGTTT
>NW_015320246.1:0-241 GCF_001447785.1 Gekko japonicus
TTGTTGTTGTTCTTGTCTGTTTTCACCCCTCCCTTTCAGCAGCATTATGCAGTCTGTGAGTCTCATGGTGCAATCTGAATCATATTTCTCTGTGGCTGTGAAATCCACCAAATACATTCGATTCCTGATTTTCCAGTTCAACCGCTCACAGATCTCAAGCTGTTCATTCATGCATTAACTGAGAGCCATTCGTTCCCATCCCTCAGTACCCTCTGCTCTCTGCAACATAGAACAGAAGCTG
>NW_015320247.1:0-241 GCF_001447785.1 Gekko japonicus
GTAGTCTGGAGATAATCTGTAATTCTGGGAGGACTCTTACAGTATTAAGAGCTCTCCCGTCCCATTACAAAACTACAGTTCCCAGGGTCCCCTGGGAACAGGAGAGACTATTCAACACATTGGAGCCAGTGGTGTAGCTGTGTTAAAGAGAGGGAACTGGTCAGGTTAAATGGGCCTGACCTCACAGGAAACATGTTAGTTTGTGAGCCTCCAGGGAGAATGCTTTACAGTGTCTGTAATC
>NW_015320248.1:0-241 GCF_001447785.1 Gekko japonicus
GGCTTGGCTTGGCTGGATGACGTCAGCTTATAACTTAGCATATAAAATTTTAATGTTTGGGATATTTATAAAATGCAAAATGTAAATGCCTTGGTTCTCTACTAGCATTATTGCAAATATATCCAGTAAAAGAACAAGATAGAGAGAGAGATGCAGCCTACTGCTGTCTTGGCTTATTTATCTTAGTTTGGGCCATCTAACAGAGCCGTCCTGAGCCATGCCCACGCTGCAGCAGCCGAGC
>NW_015320249.1:0-241 GCF_001447785.1 Gekko japonicus
TGCTGCACAATAGCACACTGAACTGAACAGAGCATGTTATAGAATCTACATAAACAGACCCTGAATAGCAGAGACACGTAGTGTTGGCTCACTTGGAGAAGAGCCTTCCTTCTTCCTGATGGCCAAGCTACCTGAGCCCCAGATGAAGCGGGCAAGGCATGTGGGAGTGGCCACCCCTGGAGCTGGCTCCCTAAGTGCTCGATGGGGTGGGCGTGAGCAGCTATAGCCACAAGCAGGTGGT
>NW_015320250.1:0-241 GCF_001447785.1 Gekko japonicus
AAAAAAAAAATGGAATTAAGATACAGTGACTGAACTTTGAGATGCGGAAAGTTGGCTTAGGGCGGGTATTTCAGCTCTTGACATCTTCTCTGGTACCTTTTTCATGTCACGGATAGTTCTAATCACGGCTAATGAATGGATTAAATTGTTTTTGAGCACTTTATTGATTTTTTTTTTGTAACACCAGGATCAACAATTGTTTCCATGTAATGATTCTGGCGGCAATCCAACACAAAATGTT
>NW_015320251.1:0-241 GCF_001447785.1 Gekko japonicus
CCCACCCCCACTGCATCAACCCAACTCGTGTTTCTTTTTTCCTTTTCAGAGCCCAGGGTCCCTATTGCAGAGGCAGGCGACGGTAAATCACCTCTTTTCCTCTCTTGCCTGCAAAACTCCACGAGGGGCTGCAACTTGAGGGCACCGTCTGCAGGGAACCCAGGGCCACTCCCTCCTCTTCCTAGCACTGCCCCGTCATCCATGGGGGAGCAGGGCTATTTGGCTGCAGTGAAAACAGCAC
>NW_015320252.1:0-241 GCF_001447785.1 Gekko japonicus
GAAATGTCCCATGTTTAAATTGACCCTTGGCATGCCAAACCTTTTCAGACAATCGTTTAGAGTGAATGCTGGAGCGGGGAGGGGGAATCTGGTGTACAATGATAGCCTCCCCCACCCACTTCCCGGCATTTAATTGTGTTCTGTACAATCAGGGATCCTGGAAAAAAGCAAGGCTCCTGATTGCACAGAAGAGGCCGTGTATGTATCATTTGAATGTGTGAAGGGTAAATCCACACAGTTT
>NW_015320253.1:0-241 GCF_001447785.1 Gekko japonicus
TTGTACCCATTTGTTTAGTGATAATGACGATCTGATATTCTAGCAACTGGTACTCCCGTTTTCTTCTGGGGTTCCGATATGCCTTTTGTAAGAGGAGTACTGAATGACTCTGAACTAGTTTAGATGTTGTTGTTCTCATGCGCATGCCACTGAAAAGCCATTGCCCAGTGGTTACATGCTGCCTACCGCTAATATTGACCTACTGTGACCTAATCAGGGTTGTTGTATGCCTGGCCAGACA
>NW_015320254.1:0-241 GCF_001447785.1 Gekko japonicus
ACACACACACACACACAGATAGTACTGCTAATAGATGCCAGCCATCTCATCCTGCGTGGGGACAAACCACATCAGAACCTTTGAATTTTAAGCCCGAACAGGAAGTCACAACATGTCCTTAACATCCCTAGTTACGGGGAATGCCATGGGTTCACACGGTATACTCAAAATATGGGGAGCCATTTCTGTACATGACACAGGGCTTTTCTCCAAGTGCTGTGGCTCAAACAGACCTGAAATT
>NW_015320255.1:0-241 GCF_001447785.1 Gekko japonicus
AAAAAAAATTAAAACATACAACAGAACAAAATTATGCACAGATAGAGAGAGAACTTTTGGCGGTAGTATACGCAATTCGAAAGTTTCATCAATACGTGTGTGGCAAAATTGTTCTTGTGCAAACTGATCATAAGCCGCTCGAGGCAATTTTTAAGAAATCAATTGGGGCTGCCCCTGCTCGGCTACAGCGCATGCTCTTACAATTACAACGGTATCAGCTTAATGTGCAGTATACTCCAGG
>NW_015320256.1:0-241 GCF_001447785.1 Gekko japonicus
TTAAACAATACATACAGAATCTGGGACAAGTGGAAAACAAAACTGGCCCCTCAACCATCTACTCTGACTCACTTTTTCAACCAGTCATGGTTCAAGCCGGGACAAAATACCAACTCGTTCTTAGCCTGGAAAAAACAGAACATTACATCATTTAGGAAAATAAGCAAGGAATTTAAACTACTGGATAAGAACACTATTGAAAAAGATAATAGATGCCAACTCAATTGGTTTGAATACCAGC
>NW_015320257.1:0-241 GCF_001447785.1 Gekko japonicus
ATTGGCGTCTCTTAAGTTCTTATGTTGTTCAGCATCAGCCACCAGTTTCCAAGGGAAGCCTTAAGAGAGCTGAGATGCAAGAGGAAAACAGGGATCGTCGAGCCTTCTTCGAGCCACAGGCACTGTGGAGGAGCCCAGCTGACACGGACGCCGCTCGAGGCGAGGCGTGTCTTTTATTCCCCCCAAGGGCCGCCTGCTGTACCTTCTCCTGATGCTGCTGCTCCATCTGGACCATCTGGCT
>NW_015320258.1:0-241 GCF_001447785.1 Gekko japonicus
GTTCCTGCTGGGATTCTTCTACAAAAAAGGCCCTGCAGGGACCCGTGGTGCCGGAGGCGAAAAACCAGCCAACCTCACCTCCGCTGCTCCACAGCAAAAACAGAACAACAGGCTCTGCGATGGCCAATTTGCGGTCCGGCCCTGGCAGCATTCGTCTTGGAGCACTAAATATCTGCCAGTCTCCCAGTAGGGCCTGGAGATCTCCCGGCATCATAACTGATCACCAGACAACAGAGATCAG
>NW_015320259.1:0-241 GCF_001447785.1 Gekko japonicus
CTGCTGTATTAACCAAATACCCCAATAATTTCATCCCTAAAGCTGTGGGAGTGCTGCTCCAGCATCCGATCCCCTTTCAGAGGGGGGATGGGGACGTTGGTGGGAAGCCCAGTGGGACTGGAGCTGAGTTCTGACTCAGGGAGAGAGCAGTCATTGATGCCTCTTATGCATGCACAACTTACTTCTGATTCTCATTGTAGTCGAGTCGGTAGGGCTTTACTTTGAATGTTCTGTGTGAATT
>NW_015320260.1:0-241 GCF_001447785.1 Gekko japonicus
GGAATTCCTTTGTAAGAGAACTGCTACTGAAATAGTGTGGGTTCCATGAGGTTGCTCCTCATTGTAAGGGGGAGAGAGAGGAACCCTAAGCAGGAGTTGTGGGAAAATAGCAGCCACTCAGTTGTTCAATCAGCTATGAAGAAAATTTGCTTTTATAAAGTAATCAGAGCCCTTTCCACTGCTGCTGCTGAGAGTACAGATGGATTCTGAATTTTGAATGACGTAGCAGAGAACAGTAGGC
>NW_015320261.1:0-241 GCF_001447785.1 Gekko japonicus
AAGGGCAACCTTGTCTTGTACCTTTCTGGTTCTCGAAGCTATTTGAGAGCTCCCCATTATATATTGTTTGAATCATTGTTCCTTATATATTGTTTGAATCATTGTAGTAAAGCTTTCTCCTGCTTCTAGCATATGTAGCATTTCCACCATAAAAATCCAGTTAACATTGTCAAATGCTTTCTCTGCGTCTAGAAAGATTATCGCCATCTGAGTCTCATGATGTATTTCATAATATTCAAGT
>NW_015320262.1:0-241 GCF_001447785.1 Gekko japonicus
GATGTTACTCTGAGGGAGAAGCTATTGGGGCAAGACGGGAGGCAATCCTCCTGGTTAGTGACTTGATTAGTTTCCCAGGCCAGTGGCACTGAGAGAGATATTTCTGAGTGGACTGGAATCCTGAGTTATTGTCCTGAAAACACCACTCATTTGTCACGGCCTGGTTGTGAGGAGTCCCAGAGAGATACAGAATGAGTTCTTGATTGGGGGCATGTGACAGCTCTCCCATGCCCCATCAGGA
>NW_015320263.1:0-241 GCF_001447785.1 Gekko japonicus
GGTATTTATTCAGCTCAGTATATACCGAAGGCACAGCCCTATTGTGAACTCTCTGGTTGGAGGAGAAAACTTAGTTATAACCCCTTCGCCCCACACGTGATGTGGTTTATGGATGGACTTCAATGGTGTAATGGAGACTTCTTAATTTCCCTATTCAGATAGTCAGTAATGTGTCGGTTAATGCAGGCACTCAGGTCTAAACTTCAATCACTATGAACGTCATCAGAATTATATTAGTAGC
>NW_015320264.1:0-241 GCF_001447785.1 Gekko japonicus
AAACAAAGACCATGGTGACTGAGGAGAGGGAACTTAAGCCTTTCTCCTATGCCATTTTCCTAACCTGGAATGGCCCCAGGAAGTGCCATTTACCCCAATAGGAAAGGCCAGGTGTACACTATTGGTGTGTGTGGACCCCCCACCCCCAACAGGGCAAATATCACCTCTCAGGCCAATTCCATTCTAGGAAAAGAGCACGAAAGGAAGGCTGAAACACCCTCAACCCACACACTGTGGTCCT
>NW_015320265.1:0-241 GCF_001447785.1 Gekko japonicus
ACTGTGGATGGGTCCAGCTGGCTGCTTACCTTCAACAGGCTGCTTCTGGTTGATTGATTCAATTGGGAGCTCTTCACTACCCCACGTAATCTCATCGTCATCCCCTTGGTTTGCTGAAGATTGCCGAGGTAATCTTAAAGAGACAAACATTTCCTTAGACAGTCACAAAGAAAAATCTTTGAAAAGACAAGCATTTCAAGTAAGGTGGTAGTTTCAAAGCAAAGAGGACAAGTCTTTCTAA
>NW_015320266.1:0-241 GCF_001447785.1 Gekko japonicus
ATTGTTTTTATTAAATAGAATTCCAGACAGATTTAATAAATCAGATGTATAAATGATTGTACATGTTATAACTAGTGCCAGAATTCTATATGCAAAATATTGGAGGACGGAAGAAACACCAACCAAAGAAGAAATAATATACGTTAATGGATACAGCAGAAATGGACAAATTAACTTTGATATTACAAGATAAAATAGAAGAGATTTTTGACAAAACATGGTTAAGATTTTATAAATGGAT
>NW_015320267.1:0-241 GCF_001447785.1 Gekko japonicus
TTGATCCCTCTTGTTTCGCACCTTTCTCCTTCTGGCACCTTCCTTTTCTCATCTTCCTTCCAGAGTTCCTGCTTCTATTGTCACCAATAGTTTAGCTCACTTTCCTGCTCCCTAAAGAGAAAGTTATTGATTCTAGCAGCAATTGGCCAATTTCCACAGAGGGCCCTTGCTGCATTCAGAAGAAGGACCATCCGAATCTGTTAGTGATCCAACCTCTGCAGACAAGTCATCAATGCAATCC
>NW_015320268.1:0-241 GCF_001447785.1 Gekko japonicus
TGAATCTAAAATCTCCTGCGCTAAGGGCTAGGAATTGGTGCGTCAGTGCCCTCTAGCGCAGCTTAGCGGGAACACTGATAATGAGCACTGCATGCTACCCATGATCTTCCAATAAGCATAGTCATTGTGGTGAAGTGAACAGGGCTGGTTAGTGTATTTACCACATGCTCACTAGCTCAATATGTGTAAACACAAACCTTGAAAAATCTAGCAGTCAGGCTGCATGCACCAAAACTGTGTG
>NW_015320269.1:0-241 GCF_001447785.1 Gekko japonicus
GCTACAGCAGTGTGCGGGCCCGCGTCGGCACAGGATGGTCAGCGGCCACTTTTAGTGACTGCGGTAGCATTCAGGGAGTGGCCACTGTGATGCCGTAGCAGAGGCAGCGACTGTGTTGGGGCTATTGTAAATTTGGCAGCAGATGGCAGGGCTTGGTGGTCGGGTGCCGACGCCCGCGACGAGGTGTTTGGTGGCACAGCTTAAGCCCCGTTAGGAAATTTAAGGATGACATTATAAAAAA
>NW_015320270.1:0-241 GCF_001447785.1 Gekko japonicus
GCTCACCCTCCTCTTCTTCCCGGAGAGGCAATAAGGCCCCAAATTCCTCAGAACAATCTCCCCAACACTGCCTCTTCGCTAGAAGTATGCCTACCCTGCTCTGCAGGAAAACTTTCCTTACACCAGACTGCTCTCCACTGCTCAGATTAGGGGCCTTCCTGGAAAGAGGCATGACACTAGTCCCAGCTGGATAGCTGGACGCCCAGTAGCCATCGCTGGGTCCTGAAGGCCCAGGAAAGCA
>NW_015320271.1:0-241 GCF_001447785.1 Gekko japonicus
CAGTAGTTAAATGAGGAATTACCTGTGACTGAAAGTACTTTACTGGGTTTTTGTGAAGTGGCTGGGGAACAGTGATTAGCTTGCACCTTTCAAATCCTTGCTTTAGAACAAGAAGTTGTTGCTTTTTCATGGGTTTGTTTCAGCAGAACTATGTCTGAGTTCATGTTTGGCCACTGGAAAAATAACATAGGTGTAGCATAACAAGTGCTAGGTATATCCTTCAGAAAAATCTCAGAACAAT
>NW_015320272.1:0-241 GCF_001447785.1 Gekko japonicus
TCGGGAGACTGGCAACCTGTGGTGTGAAACCCCTCCCATCTGTAAAGGCAGGAGCTACACACAAGTTTATACAATGCACAAAGACTGCTACGTGTGCTTCACGTTGCCTTAGCGATAAGTCAGGCAAGCAGAGGCTGGAACAATTATTTCCTCAAGGATGTTTGCTTGCTAGAAAAATTATACTGCTTGCCGAAAAGTTATATCGCTGACTAAGGAAATGCTTAGACAACTAAAATTTAAT
>NW_015320273.1:0-241 GCF_001447785.1 Gekko japonicus
GGAGGTCCCTTCCAACACTATGATTCCTCCCTATACACATGGTTGCCATACTGTCTTAACAAGGGCCTCTTGAGCATCTGGATGCACCAACCAGAACCATGGGGGATTCCAGAGGTCAGTTCAAATGCCATAAAACTATATGTGCACAACTGCTGTTCAGACTACATGGGAACCATGTGGAGTTGCCAACCCCAGGTTGAACGATTCCTGGACATTTGTGGTAGAGCCAGAGTATAATGTC
>NW_015320274.1:0-241 GCF_001447785.1 Gekko japonicus
TATTAACTTGTCTATTCTTTTAATAAACTCTGCAAATATATATTTTTTTAATAACGTCAGCCCGGTTACTTGTGTACTCCTGCCCTGGGAACCTCCGGGGTCAGCCTGTTCGGCTCCTTGACACGGAATCACCCATTTTAAGCCCCCCCCCGAATTTCACAAGCATCTTGCACTTTTGGCCCCACCTCCACCCAGTCAGCGAAGGCCAAGCGGCATCAATATTGCCAAGAGTGGCACTTTT
>NW_015320275.1:0-241 GCF_001447785.1 Gekko japonicus
CCAGTATTTATGTACCTCAAAAGTTTGCCTTTTGGCAGCCCTATATGAAAGCTTGTTGTGAGTAGCTGCCTGTTCGGAACCGGAGGCATGGATGAAGTTCTTGCTTTCACACTCTGTTCCTAAAACTGATTTGGGTTCATGACCCATACGTTCGTGATTCCATTGGCCTTCCTTCCTTTTCCACAAGGAAATGACTTTGGGCGATTTCGCAATAGAGCTGCCTCGCGGCGCAGCCGCTGTT
>NW_015320276.1:0-241 GCF_001447785.1 Gekko japonicus
CGTGTTGGTGTTGTTAACTCTTCTCTGCTGGCAGGCCATCTACTCATAGAGGAATTCATTCAGACTGTACTGCCTGCTCTGCCTCTGGTCTGTATCTTCCCATACTTTTAAATTTAGGATTGTGAGGAAATTGGAAGCTACAGGTGGCAGCTTCACTGAAACCACCTTTGTGCTTTGGACTCTACCTGTTCTCCAGTGCTAACTCTGCTGTGGACCCAAGAGGCAAGCAAGCATGAGACCC
>NW_015320277.1:0-241 GCF_001447785.1 Gekko japonicus
CACACCCTGCTTTTTGCACTGGAAGCCTTGGCTGTCTCTGGCAAACATAACTCATCTGGAAGTAAAGCTAGGAGCCTCAAAATATGCCCCTAGCTTCAGAACATTGATGAGTGAAGGGAACTGGAACATTTGGCCAAGGTTATCACCAGAAATGTACCATCCCCATTATCAATGGAAGTTACAGTTGTCTATGGCCAAAAGAGATGAGCCCTACTTGGGGAGGGGAGGGACCTCAGCAGGG
>NW_015320278.1:0-241 GCF_001447785.1 Gekko japonicus
AATCTTTCCAGTTTCTATGATTTTTACCATAGCAATTGAGTGAAATCCTACAGTGTCACCAACATCACTTTCAGTTTCTATCCAGAAGTTATGCTGATGTGCCAACATCCTTTCCCCCATTCCTTGCCCCCCAAAAGTATCTGAGGGGAGGGCTCCAAGCATGTACCTGATAACCCTGGTTCTTGCCAAATAACCTATGGAAGGGGTGTCTGTCTCTTACAAATGCATTTTATTAACGTAC
>NW_015320279.1:0-241 GCF_001447785.1 Gekko japonicus
CCAATCTCTTCTTCTCTTCTTCTATTTATCTAAGGTGAAGGTAACAATACGTGAAGTAGCCCCAAGGGAGCTGTATAGAGCATAGATATTTTGAGGGCATATCTAGTGTGATGGCAGACATCACAAGAGGAAGAAGAAGCTGTTCAAAGCTGCAGCAAAAAACAGCTTTCCTTTCACGTGCCTTCCTTGCTTTTGTGATAAACATAGATGGTGCTGCCTGACCTGGATGGCCCAGGCTAGC
>NW_015320280.1:0-241 GCF_001447785.1 Gekko japonicus
GTATGTTCATGTGTTCTCCAAAACATTGTGCCTTCCTTTCCCATGGTGCCTGAACCCCTAGGCTGAGTTCCATATGCATTTAACATTCTGGAGATTTGATAAGGTGTCACATTTAGCCCATCAGGTGAGGACTGGGAAGTCCAGGCTCAAATTCTAGCTCTGTCTTGAAGCTTCCTGGCTAAGATAGGCCAGTCACTTTTGCAAGATTATGGAATCCAAACCAGGATTGTGGAAGGACCAC
>NW_015320281.1:0-241 GCF_001447785.1 Gekko japonicus
GATGCTCTTGCAGCTTCATCACAAGCATGCCACCAAACTCGCTTCAGTAGTCTAAGCTCGCTCTTCATCCCCCTACGTTCTGTGGTATACTAGGGGGTGACTTTGAATGGGGTGAAGAGGATGACAGGGAGGAACTTCATTAATGACTTCAGAGAGGTGGGAGTTCCAGTCCTCTATCAACATATCTAAGGAACTGCCAGAGGGCATTAGAACCCACAGAGCATTCTGGAACCCAATTGGA
>NW_015320282.1:0-241 GCF_001447785.1 Gekko japonicus
GCTCCCTGCAGCTGGCACAGGGTGTCAAGATGGCAGGTTCACTGGTGTGAGCTGTGGCAGGAGTGCGAGTGCCATGGCGGGCTGGGTGATGCATCCGTAGGGCCTCCTCGCAGTTGGACACGTCGGAGGCTGAGGAACTGGCGGCCTAGTGCACTGGGGCGGCATAGCAGTCAGTCTTCTGGTTGCCAACATCCAGGGACTTCTTGAATGCTGCAGCCTCCCGGATCACCTTTTGGAGGTT
>NW_015320283.1:0-241 GCF_001447785.1 Gekko japonicus
GTATTGCATAGGATTGCATGTTAACTTGGTTCACACTCTCATGGACCACTTCAATGTCTGACAGGTTATTCCTGGATCCTCATCTCTGCATTTACCTTTCTAGATGATCTTCAAGAACAGCTGGTGGCGGCAGGAGTGATCACTTCTGTGGTCAGAATACTGTCAACCTATCCAGATAACGAAGCCCTTGTCCGTGTCAACCTGCTGGCCTTATCCAACCTTGCAGACTTAGGTAAATGCA
>NW_015320284.1:0-241 GCF_001447785.1 Gekko japonicus
CCCCCAGCATAGGACAAGTAGGTGAACAGATAAGGTAACTGCAGCAGCAGGTAAAGTGAGGAAGCTACTATGAAAGGCTTTGGGGCCAGCTATGCAGTTCTACCGTTCCTGGGGCACCAGGCAGGCTGCTATTGGTCTCACAAGTCAAAACCCTTTCCACAAAGGCTCTGCTGAGAACTGAATAGCCCCACACTGCAAGGCCAGTGTTTGGATTTCTAGCCATGGCCACCATTTGGGTTCA
>NW_015320285.1:0-241 GCF_001447785.1 Gekko japonicus
CTCTACAGCTTAGAGGGAGCATTGGTGGGTGGTGCTTTGAAGCTTCCCTGGATTCTACCATGGGTGTTCCACTCTTTGAAGCAAAGAGAGGTGTGGAAGACAAAACACCCCAGCAGGAAATACGCTTGCTTAGACGTTCGATTCCCTCCCACCTGTTGCCATCCCCATTCGGGTACATCCCACATGCTGCTGCAACATCACCGGTAATCTTCCCTTGCTGTGAAGGTGGCAAGACTGGAAA
>NW_015320286.1:0-241 GCF_001447785.1 Gekko japonicus
CTTGGAAGGGAGTTCTCTACTGTGGTTGTCACTACAAGCAGCATTGTACTGAAGGCCTTTCCATACATTACACAGGCTTGCAACCAAATGTGCCCCTGGAAAGGAGATACAGCTGACCTCGGATCTCTGGTGAGCACGTCTCAGATATTAACCAGTTTGCTAGTATTTGGATGGGAGACTTGTTAGCATTTGGATGGAAGATCACCAATCTTGTTAGTATTTGGATAGCAGACCACCAAGG
>NW_015320287.1:0-241 GCF_001447785.1 Gekko japonicus
GAACTGATCTCTGTAGTCTGAAGATGACCTGTAATCAGCCCTTAGCCAGAAAATTTTTGGTAGGGGCGGAGGGCCCTTGAGGGTCCCCGGAAGTGACTCTCCTTCTCCCTCTCTGTTCGTGGATGAGTGTGCCAGGAATGGAGAGGGCAAAGGAGAGCCTCAGCTCTCCAAGCAGCAGTGTGGTGGCTGGCAATGTTCCCTCTAAGCTCTAAAGTGTTGTGAGCAGAAATTCTACCTCATA
>NW_015320288.1:0-241 GCF_001447785.1 Gekko japonicus
CCTGCAGGAAATGACCCCTGGCTGTGAGAGAAATCTGTGATCCTTGTGGAGGTTGTTAGCTTGTTAGCCTAGGTGGCAAGTTGGGAAGTTAAGCCATTTGGAAGTTACTTGCCTAAGTGGCAAGTGAGGGAAATGATTCTGTGTGGAAATTACTAGCCTGGGGGCATATTGGGAAGTCAAGCTATGTGGAAGTTATTGGCTTAAGTGGCAAGGGAGAAAATAAGCCTGTGTGGCTAGGTCT
>NW_015320289.1:0-241 GCF_001447785.1 Gekko japonicus
CTGTTAGGTTTAAATGGTTGGAAGCCATTCAAGCCCCCTGTTTCGCTCAACCCTGCTTGCAAGCAGGGGTGAGCGAGAGGGATTGCTGAAACTGATTGCATCTACTTCAGCCTAACAGCTGATGGACACATCAGCCCTTCTGTTAGGCTGAAATGGATGCAAGGCCTTTCAGCGATCCCTTTCTCTCCTCCCCACTTGGAAGCAGGGGGAGGGAGCGAGAGGGATTGCTGAAATGCCATGC
>NW_015320290.1:0-241 GCF_001447785.1 Gekko japonicus
GGGAACCCCTGTGAGTTGGATGGGCAGAGAGCTCAGGTCAGGAAAAGAATTAAATAGTTCTTCAAACCTCAGAAGGGCTAATTTGCGGCACTCCGTGTCCACTCACTGTGATGCCTCTCAAAGGAGATTAGACGCATCCGTGGAGGGCAATTCCCCCCCCCCCATTTATTAAAGTCTTCCTATCTCAGCTTCCTTCCATAAGAGGAACTGGGAGCGGCTCGAAAGAGAAAAGGCAGACAGA
>NW_015320291.1:0-241 GCF_001447785.1 Gekko japonicus
GAGAGGGAAGCTACTTTTCAAGCCACCGTTCTCTTCGGGCTCAGTATGGGCCCAGGATTCACCCCTGGTACTTTGCTTCCATTCAGAGAGCCGTGCCACGAAATGAATCGTAGAACAGCTGCGGGGGAGAGCTCTCCGCCACTCCGTAGCCCCTTACCACACCAGCTCCCCCCCCCCATGGACACTCCGTGGCATGACTGAAACAGAACCTGGCTGGACCTGACCCAAGATCATAAGAACG
>NW_015320292.1:0-241 GCF_001447785.1 Gekko japonicus
GGCTTCTCTTATGTTCTTATGTTCACAAATGAATTTAATAAGTCAATAAATAATAAATATCCGACTGTACCCAAACGTCCATGACAGCTGACACACAGAACCAATTTAAAAAACACACGAACAAACTATGACAACGCGGCTGTTGCTGAAATCAGTACCTAGACGCTAGCAAGCCAGTCGCAGGCCGATGCTGAGGGGCCAACACGGAAAAGGCCCTGGGTTGTGCTGAAATCGACAGGAA
>NW_015320293.1:0-241 GCF_001447785.1 Gekko japonicus
GTTAACCCTCTTTTGCTCAGCTATCAGCAGTTAGGCAAGGCCCTTACCCATTCTCAGGGGGCGGTTTACTCCTGCGATCGGGTCTTGTTGTACACCGGCCTCTCTTTGCAATACCTTTTTCCCTACCCGCCTTTCGGCTGTTTGCAGCTTTTAGAATAAACTGATATGCCTAACGCGTCTGCGCAGTCTTTACGGTGCTGAAAGCAGAGGTCAGGCCTGGTTAGTACTCGGATGGGAGACC
>NW_015320294.1:0-241 GCF_001447785.1 Gekko japonicus
TTGAGTAGACAATCCTGACCTCGATGGACGAAACGTCTCCCTCAGTAAAATGCAGCTTCATATGCTCACATGACCGAGCAGAACACAATTTGCGAACAAAAGACATCCTTGTTTCCCTCTTTTTTAATTTCTAAATTACCCAGGAACTCTCGACTAAAGCTTCTGAGCCGCTTGTGGTGAGGATAATTGGTAAAATAGATATATACACACTGTCAAGTTGCAACTGACTTAGGGTGACCCC
>NW_015320295.1:0-241 GCF_001447785.1 Gekko japonicus
AGGCTGTACTTCCAAATCTCCAGGAATCTCCCAACCCTGAGATGGCAACCTCACCAGACAGTAGGAATAAGCGGAGAGTTCTTGCAATGGAGGGAAGTGAGTTATGGTGTCCCACAAGGATTGATATGAGGACCAGTGCTAATTAAGTTGTTCATAAATGATTTGGAATTGGGGGGGACAGCATAGTAGCCGAGTTTGAAGACCATGCCAGATGGTTCAATCTAGTGAAGACCGCAGCTGC
>NW_015320296.1:0-241 GCF_001447785.1 Gekko japonicus
CAGATGGGAAGGGGCAAAATTGAAAAGGACGGCAGCCTTGAGAGGCATCAGTAGCATTTTGACCAGCCTGGTGTTGCAGTTATGTTTGTAAAAAGCAGGACAAATCAAGATCTGGAGAATGGAATGATAGACTACAGGGGAAACACTCGAATGCAGTTATCAATGGCACTGTCCGAAATCTTGGTTAAAACTGAGCAAGTGAATGGTTGCAATGGCAGACAGACTAAACAGCTGATGGGTC
>NW_015320297.1:0-241 GCF_001447785.1 Gekko japonicus
TACTATCTAAAATTTAGTATCTGGAGTCAGCATTATTACCAGTGATTAACCAAGGAGTCTATAGTTGGTGCAGGCAGGATGCCTGGGGCAAATTTCGTGGATGGAGAATGTATACAGGTCTGGGGTTGTTTAAATTAATCAAACCATTGACAGCAAGGTGTAGAAAATGAACAGCAATTTTAAAATACATGTTATCAAGGGTTCTGCAGATGTAGCTACCAAGACTTACTTTTGATCCCTG
>NW_015320298.1:0-241 GCF_001447785.1 Gekko japonicus
GGGGGAAGAAGGAGGTCACGGCCACCTGAGGAATGGTCAGAGGGTACTGCAGCCCTGGACCCTCTACTTACCTGGGGCAGGATCAGCATGCAGAAGGAGGGCCCACCAGTGTGACAGAAGTGGTGGAGGCACCCTGTAGAGAAAAGGGGGGAGAGTGAGTAAGAGCCAAGGAAGAGACCTGGGCGGAACCCTGCCAGATCCAGGCTCCACTGATACCTACATGATGTGACAGACTGAAAGA
>NW_015320299.1:0-241 GCF_001447785.1 Gekko japonicus
TCTAGTTCACTGAATAAGTTAGTGAAACATCCATCTGCAAATTGGCACAGTTACCATTAGGGCTGCCCAGTGACCAGCATTCCTAACTCTGAAACTCATAGGAAGGGGCCTAGTGATGTCACACCAAAACACTAATGGTAGTACTTCCATATAACACTAGGAACTACAGAATATATAAATTATTGTGAATATTTGAAGTCACAATCATGTGGCTTTTTTAAAAAAAGTTTTATTTATAAGT
>NW_015320300.1:0-241 GCF_001447785.1 Gekko japonicus
GTGACATCATCACGCAGGGGGCGTCGTGGGGCAATGCTGTAGCAATCGGGGGGAACTCCATGGTTACTGATAGACTAGTTTTTGCCCTGGTGTGATGACGTCACTTCTGATGACATCATCGCATCAGACGCGCTTTGCGTGCATGGCAGGAACACCCCAAGGAGGATCCAGGAGCCCCCTGTCTTGGGAAGGTAAGACCTGGCGATCCTAACTGGGTGCCACTTTGGGTCCCTGTTGTGGA
>NW_015320301.1:0-241 GCF_001447785.1 Gekko japonicus
GAAGTGGCTTGATGGCCTGCCTCTGCTTCTCGGCCCTGGTATTCTTTGGCAGTATTCTTTCCATTGTTGTCTGTAAAGAGCATGTCTGAAGATCCCCAGAATGCCATGTTGTGTGATGTCAGGAACACTATAATAGCCATTAAGCATTCAAGCATACCTCTCTGGTGCTGAATTTCTTGCCTTATAATTTGTTGTTGTTCTGTATCAATGTACTCGGTGGCTCAAGTGGTTAAGATGCTGA
>NW_015320302.1:0-241 GCF_001447785.1 Gekko japonicus
AGAGAAGAGAGAAAACTCAAGTGAAGAGAGTACTACTGTATCTCATTTCTTTTGTCTCCCTCTGCATAATTTAGGCAGCCTTTTCAGACTTCCTTCAAAGAAGCTCTAGAGATTTATCCAAACATGTGAAAGTTGTGGTAAGTATAGGCATTGGGACTATGTTTGCACATAATGGAAAACAGCTTTCACACTCATGAGCTGTTTCTCCTTTTATTGGTGTTCTCCTTCTAGACATAATCTA
>NW_015320303.1:0-241 GCF_001447785.1 Gekko japonicus
TCCTGCCCGTGTGACCGGGACCAAGGTAATTCTTTTCTGCTTCATTTTTTTTTAGAGCAACTCACCTATTTTGCATGATTCCCCCCCCCTTTGGGTTCTTTCTTGACAGCAGTTACCCGATGGATTGATGCCAGATTGCTATTGTATTGTTCAACTCACAGGTTAGCATATAGTGTCAACTTTATCCTCAGTGCTTTTGGAAAGTGATGTATAACTGGTGGAGGAAAGTGTCCAGCAGTGT
>NW_015320304.1:0-241 GCF_001447785.1 Gekko japonicus
GCTGTATCAGAATTCCAAAGCTGCCCGCCGGCTTGAAAGGGTTGGGGACCTCTGCCCTGGCGTTTCCTCTCAGATCTTCGCTGCCACTCGCTGATTCCAGGACAACTCCCTGTGGTGCTTCTAAGACCACTGGGGCATGGCGAGCTCCCTCGGGAAAAGGCGATGGGCAGAATACCACTTCGTGATGGACATGGGCCCACTTCACAAAGCATGCCCAGACCAATGTTCCCTCTAAGCCGTG
>NW_015320305.1:0-241 GCF_001447785.1 Gekko japonicus
CCACTACACCAAACTGGCTCTCCATAAAGAATGTTCTGTGCGCTCTCCACAATAAACACTGCAAGATGCTCCTGTGAAACAGTGAGGGGAACATGAGCTGTGAAGATACACACCATGTGCAACCGATACACAAAAGCGATTGTGAGAAAGGCCTAGTTTTCACGGGTAGAACTGCTTCAGGTTGCAGGTGGGTGCCAAGAGGTCCTGTACAGAAAAAGAAAATCCTCTCTCCATAACAAAA
>NW_015320306.1:0-241 GCF_001447785.1 Gekko japonicus
GGTATGTTTGAGCTTTGGCATGTTTACAAACCCCATTCACTTTCCCCCTGTTCCTAGGTATTTCTGCAAACTACCCTAATTTTTAGATCGAGTCCCGCTATTTGAGTATTGCCTTATTTTGTGGATTTTTTTTAATCTGCATTTTTGTCACCATTTTAAATCAGATATAATGATATCGAAAGCTATTTTATACTGAGTCAAACCATCTGTCCATCTTGGAAACTCAGCAGGGCCGACCCTG
>NW_015320307.1:0-241 GCF_001447785.1 Gekko japonicus
GGTGCCACTGGACTCAAACTTTGCTCTCTAGGTATGTGTGCTACTGATATGCTAACTGCATGGGAATGGACCAAGTTAAAGTAGGGAGTTAATGTCTGTTGGAGCACATGTGGAATGTAGCTAGCTAGCATATCCCACCCTTCCTCGCAAATGACTCTCACCTGCCTTGTGTTGTGGCAAGCATTTGGCCCATGGATGTAGTCAAGGGTATTTTGCTCCTGGGTGTCACTCCTGTCAGATT
>NW_015320308.1:0-241 GCF_001447785.1 Gekko japonicus
GGAGGCCACCGCTGTGTCTCTGTATACTTTGCCATTTTGCCCTGGCTGCTTCCCAATCACACTCTGCGACTGGTTTGCCAGTATCTGCCTTGGGTGTGACCAGAACATTCAGTCACCCTGATGCAACCATTCAGCAAACTCCCTGTCGGAGGAGTCTACCTCACAATCTCTGGCATGAAGCAAGTCTAGGCTTTCTTTTGTCCAGTCAGGAGGGGTGCAGGGCCTGTAAGGCAGAGACGTT
>NW_015320309.1:0-241 GCF_001447785.1 Gekko japonicus
CATTGCGTCCCATCCCTCAGACGATGCTCGCTTGCTAGAAGGAGAGGTCTCCTCTGCATTCCTCCAGGGATAACCCTGCTGATAATGATGTCGAGAAGGGGGGAGGGCGTTGCTCGGAGCGGTCGTGGCCCCTTGATCCCACCAGGTATCGCGTCTTGAGGGAAGCAGCGGAATGACTCAGCACAGATTGCCTTGGGGGAGAAGAAAGCAGTGTTCCCTCTAAGCTGGGGTGGTGTGAGCT
>NW_015320310.1:0-241 GCF_001447785.1 Gekko japonicus
ATGCAAATCCTGAGATCTCCAGGGGCTGCAGCCCGAACCTTTGAGTTGTCACTTGTCCGGAGTCATCTTTATTGCGCTAGCTGTGGGATAAATTGTCTGACTCCGGATCAGGTTCGTGTCCTCCTAGGAGGAGGCTGGTTAGTGGCAGGGCAAGTTGCTCAACTCGGCATTTAGTGGGATGAGCAGAAATTTGAACCTGGGTTTCCTTTTAGCCAGATCAGGTTCAAGGTTTTGGTTCTGA
>NW_015320311.1:0-241 GCF_001447785.1 Gekko japonicus
GGGACTTGGTAGCCCTACCACCACGGGTTCAACCCTGTCTGCTGTGCAGGGATTTTAATGGAAGACCCTGCACAGATAAATCTTGCAGATGTAAATACCTGTGTCTTAGATGCCGAAGACCTCGCCTGGGATTTTCCTGCAGTTTAAGGGAGGCTGACCCAGTGGCTATGACCAAGAGGGGAGGTAAGAAGTTCAGTTGGAGCCAGTGCTCTAAAAGAACTGCAGCCCAATCTGGATCCAA
>NW_015320312.1:0-241 GCF_001447785.1 Gekko japonicus
CTCTGCTCCAGATGTTTATCTAATTCCTCATCTGTATCACGGAGCACCCTTGCCCTCCCTGTCAGAATGGCATCCCTGGGGGCCCACCTACCCTTATGCTGGCTGGAGGCCCTGGACCTTCCGCAAGAGAGCAGAGCAGGCCAGAGTGCATGGGTGAAGCTTTCAGCTTGGCCGGGAGAGGGCAGCAGAGTCACCGGCTGGATGGCTCTGGACACCGGACCCCTCTCCCCAAAGGGAAGCC
>NW_015320313.1:0-241 GCF_001447785.1 Gekko japonicus
ATGTAAATGACACATGGACCAAACCCTTGATGCTATTGCACAATGTTTCACTGATGCACACGTGTTTCTGCACCATGATGAACTGTCACCCAAAGATAACCTGTATGCTTAATCAATCCCCAAATTGCCCTGTACATCAGGGTGCATTTGCATATAATATGGTGGTGGAAAGTACTGTCCAGCTGTGGCCACCTCATGGTGACCCCCAAGGGTTTTCAAAGCAGGAGACCAACAGAGGTGT
>NW_015320314.1:0-241 GCF_001447785.1 Gekko japonicus
AGTAGACAATCGAACAAGCGCCCACACTCAGAAACGCCGCCGCAGCAGCCGTCCGACTCGGAGTAACATGCCAGTTCAGAACTGAATTTGCAGCTTCGTACTGATATTCCTTATCTCTTTTAGCCCCGGGAAAACTCTAAACAACTTCTGCATCGTACGCTGAATAAAAACACATAAAGACGCTTCTACATGTTCGCCGTACTGAATAACTTCAGATGAACCTTCTTCAGCAAGTGTAAAC
>NW_015320315.1:0-241 GCF_001447785.1 Gekko japonicus
AGGAGATCCAAGAATATCACATTTATGTGTTTGCATCTCTTCCAGCAGCATTAGCATCAGCAACATAATTCCTTTGTGTCAGTGGTCACATTTCTTTGTTTTCTCTTGAACTTGCTCTTTGACATGCCTTCCCTTTGGACTCAAGCCAAATGACACATTTGGCAGATCTGGATCTGTGAACCCGGGGAGCCGGTAAACAGCTGCAAAACTGCTGGACAGAGAAAGCAATTTGCAGTATTTT
>NW_015320316.1:0-241 GCF_001447785.1 Gekko japonicus
CATTTGTGGGCTCTAGTTTGGATGCTGGTGCTTCCTGTTTCTAGGAACCAGGATGCAACTATGAGCACTCAAAAGCAGGGGGAGACCAAGATGTGGCCATAAAAATTGCCACCCCTGCTTTAGGCTACCATGGTAAGTAGCCCCTGACTTTGCCTTCTCATAATAGTTGATTCAGCAAGCCATTTGTGCACATGGAATGGATTCCAGTTCATTTCCCCAAACATCAGCTTCCTCGCAATCC
>NW_015320317.1:0-241 GCF_001447785.1 Gekko japonicus
TTTTTTCTGTTTCCTCTTTTCCCTTAATGCCATGATGAGCCTGCATGAGACTTTATAACCCAGAGTCAGTGACAGTAGTAATACTGAGCTAGATAGACAAATGGCCAGGCTCAGTTTAGGACAGCTTCACATGTGCATATATGTTCACGGGGATGTAATGAAGTTCTTGCCCCATTCCATAGTATATAGTAACCCTTATTTCATACATTTGTCCACTTCTGTTCTACTTTATGGGCTCCTG
>NW_015320318.1:0-241 GCF_001447785.1 Gekko japonicus
CGGGGCACCAACTTACTTCAAAGGCCCCATGACTTTGCTGCCACCTCTCCTTGCTTTCCCCCACGGCTGCAGGAAAGGCGTCTGCACCACCCTCCTGGGCGAGTGCCTGGCTGGGGGCTCTCCAAGCCAGCGAGCACAGTGGCATGCTCCTCCACCACCTTCCTCACCCAGCCCCTCTAAAAGGGAGAGGTGGTGGGTGGGTGGCTGGGCACTCTCCAAGCTGGCTGGGGGCTCTCTGAGC
>NW_015320319.1:0-241 GCF_001447785.1 Gekko japonicus
CTGGAAAATTCCTGGAGATTTTGAGAGGTGAAGCCCAGGATGAGCAGAGTCTGGGGATGGGAGGGTAGCTCAATGGGGTGGAATACCCTAGACTTCACCCTCCAAAGCAGCCATTTTCTCCATCTAAACCAGAGGCGTTTCTTTAAAAACAAATTGCTTGGAAGATGCGTGAATCTCCCAGCATGCCTTCAATCAGGCAGTGGCTCAGTGGTAGAGCATCAGTTTGGTGGGTGTAAGCATT
>NW_015320320.1:0-241 GCF_001447785.1 Gekko japonicus
ACATTCAGCTGACTTCATCTGGGCCAGAAATGGTGAGACCTGGAGAGAATCTAAACCTGGTCTGTAAAGTGACAGGGTTCTCCATCACCGCTAAGCATTACGCTTGGCACTGGAGCCGCCAGCCTCCCGGGAGAGGTCTGGAATGGATTGGAAGGATGTATGTTTATCTCGGGACCAAGGACTACACCCCCTCTGTCCAAAGTCGCACAAGTATTTCTGCAGATGGCTCCAGGAACCAGTT
>NW_015320321.1:0-241 GCF_001447785.1 Gekko japonicus
TATGACTAAGCTCCCTTCCAGAGTTCAGCTGGACCAGTGCTGCAGTGTGTGTTCCTCTCCTCCATCCTACAAGTACCCTCCAGTACTACAGAGCACAATCCAATGGAGCCCCAACCCTATGAATTCTGAACGTGAACAAACTGGGCAACAATTATGTGAGTTAAGCTTCTGCACAATCAGCCTTTCAAATGGAAATACTGGAGCTGATCTGTAGTGCTCTCCACCCAGCTTGGCGAAAAGT
>NW_015320322.1:0-241 GCF_001447785.1 Gekko japonicus
AGATTACTCTGCAACGCAGCTTCTTAGATAGGGAATATGTTGTTGTTGTGTCACTTTTACATTGTATGCATAAGTGCTACAATACAGACAACTGTGACTGGTTTTCCAGTATCCCATAGCTCAGGGGTGCCCAAACTGCAGCTCGCAAGCCACATGCAGCTCTTGGAGCCCTCTGTTGTAGCTCCTGAGCCTTGCTGCCACCACCTCACATCCTGCACCCCACTTTGAAAGCAGAGGGTTT
>NW_015320323.1:0-241 GCF_001447785.1 Gekko japonicus
TTTTCTACGAAATGACCCCTGCGTATACCCTTGACACTCCTTCTATCTGGGATGATCGTCCTCTTCGACTGAGCCCACAGCTTCAGGAGGGATGCACACGAAGCGGTGAGGGAAGTAAGGGGCACCCGCCGAGCCAGCCAGATCAGCCAAATCCACCCTGGTGATCAATGGGGTGACAGATGTCACAGCAAGATCACCCTCACATCTAAATGTACAGTTGTTAAACTCAAACACTGTTTTG
>NW_015320324.1:0-241 GCF_001447785.1 Gekko japonicus
TCAAGGCAGCTTTGAATACACTACACTTGATATTGTCCACCAAAGAATTACAGTTACTAACATGGCATGCCCCAATTCCTTCATCACGTCAAAACACCTCCAAATCTGGGGAACCACACACTTGTAGACATTAATTCTAGACTGCATGCTCAGCCAAAGGCGCCCCAGATCCCTAGAAATGTCCCAGCCACAGACCAAGACTTGTGTTCCAGCCCGCAGTGTCCCTGACACCAGGCTCCTG
>NW_015320325.1:0-241 GCF_001447785.1 Gekko japonicus
TTTATTCTGGGTATAAGTTTTCACGTGCAGGAGCTGGGCTCAGGGTTTGGTGTGTGTGTATCCCCAAGCATTCCCCCCCTCCAAAAGGCAGGAGCTGGAATTGGGCTGCTTTTCTATTCACATCCTTTTCGTTTAGCTTTTTAAAAGCAGAAATATTGAAACAGTGTGGGTCTTATTTGTTTATTTACATCATTTTTTTAATACGGTAGTTTCTCCACGGCGAGGACCCAAAGTGACTTAT
>NW_015320326.1:0-241 GCF_001447785.1 Gekko japonicus
CTATAGAGGGGGAGGGTATTCATGAACTCTTATTGATTTATCTGGAAAGAGTTCACCTCAAAGGGTCCTCGGGATGTTTCCGGCTAGTCCACTGGTTCTCTGGCTGAGGAGCAGGACTAATTTTTACCATGGAGTAATGGGTCCACCCCTTTTCCTTTGTTCTTACAGCTGTTTTAGTGTTTGACACCACCTGGAAGGGACCTTCCCAGTCAGGTTGGAGCTTGGCTTCTCTCCAAGCCTT
>NW_015320327.1:0-241 GCF_001447785.1 Gekko japonicus
GATCTCTCTGACCAGTTGTAATTCCAAGAGGAGTTGGGCCCTACCTAGAGGCTGACAAGCTTAAGTTGTAAGGACACGTCTCAATCTTTTTTGGAGTGGGTCCCAGTTTTTAACTTACTCTACTTTTGAGACCCACTTGCAAAGTCACTCCAAACTACTTTTCACCTCTCCAACATGAAATGTAACACTGAATAGGTTGTGCATGTAAAGCGCCATCAACTTGCAGCCAACTCATGGCCGA
>NW_015320328.1:0-241 GCF_001447785.1 Gekko japonicus
TTTAGATCCGACTTTTACCCAGACCCCCTTTTTAGTTCCTATTTGTCCCATAGCCGCAATATAGAGAACAGTGTTAAAGATTCTTCTGCTAGTTTCCAGGATTTTTCTTTTTTAAAAAATCACATTTACTCCCTACATGTACGCTTGCACTATATACGTTCGTCTCCTTGCTTTTATTTTTAAACGG
Source organism: Gekko japonicus (assembly GCF_001447785.1). Lineage (NCBI taxonomy): Eukaryota > Metazoa > Chordata > Lepidosauria > Squamata > Gekkonidae > Gekko > Gekko japonicus. The sequence goes on from NW_015320328.1 coordinate 188, forward strand.
TTAACTTTACGATGCAGCGATAAAATCATAAATTCCTCCATCATCTCTCATGAG
>NW_015320329.1:0-241 GCF_001447785.1 Gekko japonicus
AGCTCTGAGCACGAGGGGAGTGGTGGACCTACTTTTGAGGCCATAGGCAAAGTCGTCGCATCAGAGCAGCAGGCCATGTCTGCGGACAGGAGTGGTGGGCTCCATCAGCAGTAGCTGGGATTGTCATGCTGCATCAGCAGTAGCTGGAATCATAGGGCCATATCAGCAGCCAGGAGTGTTGGGTTGCATCAGCAGCTGGGACCGTTGAGCTGCAGTGGCAGCCGGGACTGTCGGGCCGCTT
>NW_015320330.1:0-241 GCF_001447785.1 Gekko japonicus
TTTCTTCTAGCTGTGTTGGTAACCCTACTACCATGGGGAGAAATTTAACCATCAGAGTTTCCTTGGCTTGGAAATGACATAAGTTTCCCCTGTCTAATTACTGAGGAGACATGATGTTTTGCGAACAGTGTCCTAGCATGGAAATGGGAAGTATTTCACCGTCTGAATTTCTGCCTATGGTGCAAGTGTTCAAGGGATGAACGAGGAAGCACTACCACATAAATTAAGAAGATCCGAGTTT
>NW_015320331.1:0-241 GCF_001447785.1 Gekko japonicus
CCCCCCCCTTAAAAAGATCATTTGCCCGCCTTGGGGTTGGGCCAGTTCTAGTCAACTGCCGGCAGGTAACAACTCCCCGGGGGGCTCTTCCTCTGGTCTTATATAAAGCATCATTTTTATCGGTACCCTTGAAATGAATGGAAATGATGTGGCGGCCGGGAAGGACGGGCGCTCACTTTGCAGAGGGCTGGTGACAGATGCTGGCAGATCAGCATAACCCATTTTCCTTTTTTATCAGGCC
>NW_015320332.1:0-241 GCF_001447785.1 Gekko japonicus
GCCCCGAGATGAGACTTGGAGGAAGCAGCCGACGGGAACATTTAAACCCCCAAGGCTATCGGGGATGGTGCTCGTGGGGTCATTCCCCCCCGTGGACCCACGGCTCGCCCATGGAGGTGCCCACACAACTTGGCACCACAAGAGGCCACAACCACACAACCTGTGCCAATCTGAGCTCTGCGCACTATCCTCTCCAGTTCTGACTTGGCCCTGACACTTTTATCTGTTCTGGGGGTGCTGG
>NW_015320333.1:0-241 GCF_001447785.1 Gekko japonicus
CCACAACTGGAGTGGCCTCATTCCCATGTCCTTTGCTGTTATTATTCTTACTTGCTTGCCTTTCCTTAATGATGCCAAGAGTTCATTTCTCAGCTGTGTGCTGCAGCCAGGGGCACTTTTTGTTTAATGTCGATGTTTTCTTTAACAATGAGAAGTTAATTGGGGAAAGGTAGGGGTGGATTTACACCCAGCAAAGCCTATTGACTTCTGCTTGAGAATGGAGATGCCACTGGGGTGGGGG
>NW_015320334.1:0-241 GCF_001447785.1 Gekko japonicus
CCAACCCCCTTCTTTGCCTGTTTAATTCTCTTTTGAGGCCTCATAAGGAGTCCATTTCAATTGGTGAAACAATCCGGGAGTGGAATAGTTAAATGCTTTCTCTCCCTACTACATTTTTTTTTGCCTTCAGAGTACCAAACTTAAAATATGATACAAAACAGGACCAAATCAGAAGAGGAGCCGTTCCAACAGTTGCCCAACACCTCAGCATTGCCTAACAGCACAATCATATTCAGGATCA
>NW_015320335.1:0-241 GCF_001447785.1 Gekko japonicus
GATAAAACCAGCCAGAGCCGTTTCAACCAATCCATAGCTCTCGCCCATGGTGGAGAAGCGAAGTTGGTGTGCGCCATCTCCAGAAGATGTACGTGCGGAGCAAGTGCCGCACAATGAACAGGAGGCGTCTTCGCAGACGGACTCCCCCAGGGAGGCTAACGCCTCCGTCCGCGTGAAGGACTCTTTCACCTTCACGACTTGATGGCATCACACCAGAGGCCACGCGCCAAAAGAGGACAGA
>NW_015320336.1:0-241 GCF_001447785.1 Gekko japonicus
TGCCTTGGCTAGGAGGTCTTTGATTAAGGTCAGAGGGTTAGCATTTGTAGCAGACACTGCATTCAAGCTGCAGTAGTTGGTGCACAGCTATAGGCTCCTGTCCTTCTTCCGGAAGAGGACAAGAGCCGCGAACTGAGAAGAGGAAGGGCAGATAAAACCTTGTGCCAGATTTTTGTCAATAAACTTCCTCAACTCCTTGTTCTCCATAGGGTTCATGGAATACAATTTCCCTTTTGGCAAC
>NW_015320337.1:0-241 GCF_001447785.1 Gekko japonicus
CTCCTCCTCCTCCTCCTCAAATTCTTGTTTTTGCATTTATTTTGTAAGATGCTTTGAGTCCCCAGATTTGTTTGTGTGAGGGGAAGTAGGGCAGAAATGCTTAAGTAAAACAAACAACTGCGGAGCTAGGTTAGCCTTCCTGAGGTCCAGTGGTCTGAAAAGAAACATTATTTTGGTAATGATTATTTATATTTTCATTTGTTCCACTGCTTCATTTATAGCCAGTTTTTCTGGCTGAGAT
>NW_015320338.1:0-241 GCF_001447785.1 Gekko japonicus
AATATCTCACTATCACCCAACAGTCTGTCCTTTTTTTCTAGGAAGTAGGCAAGGAAGCAGTGCATGGCAGCTTGGTGGCAAATGACCAGGACGTTCTCTTGTCTTTCCAGCTCAAGGATGACAGGTTCCAAGTGTTGCACCAAATCCTTGTACGATGGAGCGAGTAAATCTCCCTTATAAATAAAAGCCGGATCGTGGTGGCACTTCTCTAAAACATTTCACACGCTCCGGAATTGGTTGG
>NW_015320339.1:0-241 GCF_001447785.1 Gekko japonicus
CTGGCTCATGAAAGCTTCCGCCCCCAAGATACCCCATCGTCTTTAAGGAGCTAAAAGATTCTTTGTTTTGGTTGCTGCTGTCATTTGCCTCACTAAAAATGTTAGTGTGATGTCATCCAAAGGCAACAATTAAAATAGGGACAGCAATTTACCAGGGGCAGGTATGGGGAAATCGAGATTCTCTTTTGTAACTGGGGATTTTGTTATAATGACTCGACCAGGGCTTTTTTTGTAGAAAAAG
>NW_015320340.1:0-241 GCF_001447785.1 Gekko japonicus
GTGCAGGAAACAAGACGGTCACCCGCTTGTGTAAAGCAAGCTCTGGACTTAGAGTTGCTGAACTTACAGTGAAAAGGTCACCTTGAAAAGAAGAGTGACTCATAAACATGCGAAAATGCAGAGGGCTATGTCATTAATGGCCTACTTGAGTGACCTCATGAAGGCTATTAAAAGAGGATCTTTCTTTTCTCTGTTGCATTGTTGTGTATGCTACTGCTGTTCTTAAGGTATGGTTTTGAAT
>NW_015320341.1:0-241 GCF_001447785.1 Gekko japonicus
TGGGATGTGAGGTAGGGGTTAAAGGGACCCATTCCTGCAATTGTGGGACCTCCTGACCCCTTTGATGCCTCTCTGAACTTTGAGGGTTGTCTCTCTCTTTGGCTCACTCATCGCCTCTTGCTCACAGCTGGTGGGTCTGGGCTATCACTCTGTCTTTCTGTGCCATTCAGCTGGGCACATCCCTTGGATACATTCTAGGGCAGAGATGTCGAATCAAACTCATTTGTTACGAGGGCCGGAT
>NW_015320342.1:0-241 GCF_001447785.1 Gekko japonicus
GATCGCTCCCTTAAAATCCACCCGGCATTTGCGTGTGATCGCAGCCAATTTGTATCTAAAATGTGCATCACTGAAGTTTGTATTCAATTCACTTTCTGTAGCATTCTCTTTCACTTGTAGGTCAGGATTGAGGTACTCACCTAGGTTCCTGTTCTCAGGTTCATACAGCAGAGACCAGTATGTGTGATGGGAAGTAATAGTTAATGTAAGTTTTATATTTGATTGTTGATGTACTACTGCC
>NW_015320343.1:0-241 GCF_001447785.1 Gekko japonicus
ACGTCTCTTGCCTTGAAAACCTTATGGGTCGGTGTAAATGGGCTGTGACTTGATGGCAAAAAAGGCACCTTCCAATGGAGGAACAGCTCCTTAAGTTGGAGGAAGACTGGAATGAAAGACAAACTTAACTGCACCCAAAAGCAACCAGTCCTTCTTGTTTCCAGCATACTGTTTGGAGAGTGCTTGTGACAATGCCCCTCCTCTTCCCTGTCCATACGACAGTGTCTCAAGTCAATACGAA
>NW_015320344.1:0-241 GCF_001447785.1 Gekko japonicus
ACACGTTTCCACGTGACCATGTTTCCACTTGTCTTGTTCTTTCCAACTGAAAGACAAGGGTAGAGCAGAGACTCATGCAGAGATGCAACAAACAGGGAAGGTAATTATAACAAGTGTCGGCATAGGCAGAAATTCAGTGTTGCCCTAAAGAGGGAATAAATGATTAAAAACCCATTACACATTGCCATGTTCTAATAACTGCCAGGCACCACGGACAGGCTTCCCAAGTACTTACCGTGAT
>NW_015320345.1:0-241 GCF_001447785.1 Gekko japonicus
GACTTAACAAAGTCCAGGTGCCCCGATAGTTTTGAGCCATGCATGGCTTGTAGTACCTCCCCCATGAGAGAGAGGGGAATGAACAGTTTATTCCCACGATACCAACAGCCATGTGCCCAGCACATAAAATCCCCCTCAGCTTTGAGTACAGCTTTGTCGGCCTCCGAGAAAGCGGAGGCAAATTTACTGTGCCAGGTTTCCCCCCTCTGTCACAGTTTGGGAGGGTCTGGTTCTCGTGTCA
>NW_015320346.1:0-241 GCF_001447785.1 Gekko japonicus
TGGCATTCCTTTCTCTCCAGCTCTGGAGATGTTCTGTACCCTTTCCCACAGCCCTGTACCTCGTCTGTATTCCTCCGGTTCCCTAGCGATCGCAGTGTAGCCAGATTTCGGCGTCTTTGCTTCTAGTCCCTCCCCCAAACTCTCGTCTCACTTTTCAGCGTAGGGTTCACCTGGAGAAAATGGTCACTTTGGAAGTTGGACTGGATGGCATTCTATATTCCATTGAAGTCCCTCCCCTCCC
>NW_015320347.1:0-241 GCF_001447785.1 Gekko japonicus
TTGGAGGGTAGGCTCTGTGGCATTATACCCTAGTGAACTCCCTCCTTCCCCCAAAAAACAACCTCCCAAGGCAGCCTTCCCAAACTCCAGGAATTTCCCAAGCTGCAGTTATCAGCTGTTATCAGATCTGGGCTGGAAAATTCCTGGAGATTTTTGGAGTGGATCCTGGGGAAGGCAGGTTTTGGGAAGGGGAGAGAGTTCAGTGAATATGTGGTACCAGAGAGTCCACCCTCCAAAGCTG
>NW_015320348.1:0-241 GCF_001447785.1 Gekko japonicus
AAAGGAAGATTGGTTAGCTGCCTACCTAGGCACCTTCTTGGGGCATGGTGCCACACCAGGTACTTGCCCAGTTGAAACTGTAACTGCTGGGCTGCCTATTCCAATGTTTCAATCTTTGCCAACAGTTTCACATTCCCTTTGTTGTCCTCATCAGAGGACAAACACGCACACTTCACAGGCTCTCTTATTGCCAAACTGCACCATTTCTGTGAAATTCTACATTCAACATATTTTTGTAAGT
>NW_015320349.1:0-241 GCF_001447785.1 Gekko japonicus
TTCACCATCTGGATTTGATGAGTCCAGCACCATGAAGGACTGCATCCCATGGAGGCCTCTCCCTGCCAGGAACAGTTAGGCTAAGTGGAAAACATTATGTAGGGCTACCAGGGATGCAGGACACTCCCAGCAGTGACACTATATCAGGTGAGCCATCCATGGAAGAAGATTCTGCCCACATGGTAGGTAATTATTGTTTGGCCAGGGCCTACCAACATGGACCTTTAGGCATCAGGGGGTG
>NW_015320350.1:0-241 GCF_001447785.1 Gekko japonicus
ACGTCTCCTGCCTTGAAAACCCCACAGGGCCTCTGAAAGTTGGCTGAGACTTGACGTCAAAAGAAAGGGGGAGTAGGGAAGCTTTGATCTTCGAGCGGACAGAGGGGCACCTAAGTAATTGCAGAATACCAGTCTGTGCTCCAGGCAGTAACGGCCAATTAAAAAAACTTAGTTCTTCCTTTTAAAATTATTACTTCTGCATAAATGTTCCTATGAATGAACAGGTCTGGAAAAGTAAGGG
>NW_015320351.1:0-241 GCF_001447785.1 Gekko japonicus
AAATAGTGTGGGACACTGAATATAGGCAAGGATATTTGCATCAGAAAATGAAGGCAGCTTTCCCTGAGTCAGTTTCTCAGTGGCTGTGAAGCTGGAAAGCTGGGGAAGGAAGAAGAAGAAGAGTTGGTTTTTATATCCCACGTTTCTCTACTCCACTTTTCCACTTTTCTCTGCTCTAAGGAGTTTCACCCTGGAAAATCTACAACAACTAAAGTTTCAAAGTGGCTTACAATTGCCTTCC
>NW_015320352.1:0-241 GCF_001447785.1 Gekko japonicus
GAGGGGTCCGGGGGCTACAGGATCCCTACCTTTAGATGCCAGAACAAGGCTGAAGGAGCCCAAGGGAGATCTCCAGGGGGGCCTGGGCTCCTCCCCTGTCGACCAACTTGAGGGGCCTCAGCAGCAAAGGGTGGTTGCAATGGAGGCTGCGGCCGCCATCCCCAGAGGCATTGGCCTGATCAGGAAGAGGAAAGATGGGAGTGTACCAATGGGATTGGGGAACTGGCCAATCCTGTGGCCA
>NW_015320353.1:0-241 GCF_001447785.1 Gekko japonicus
CACAGAGATATTTAAGCAAAAAAATCTCCTTGCTCCTAGGAGATTATGATGCAAATTTTGCCAGGTGGAGTGGGAGAGGTAAAGGCAGCAGGAAATAAATGTGAGCAAATGCCATTGCACAGAGGTAAGCTTTGTTGCAGGCAGGGATAAAGACAGGGGGGTTAGATCAAAGCACTCATGCAGTTCTAGTCCCTTTGTAGCAATGCATGGTTTCATGACTTTGCTTATTTTCATATATTTA
>NW_015320354.1:0-241 GCF_001447785.1 Gekko japonicus
AGCAGATGCTGTACCACTGAGCCACAGTACCTCCCTCAACTATCGTGCAGGTGCAAAAAGTGGCCATGAGGCAAGCAACACTGGTGCTCACATCACACAGTGAGTGACAAAGGTAAGATCAGCCACTCAGACTTTTGGATCATTGATTATCACAGCAGCAATTGGGAGAGGCAGTTGCTCCATGGTAGAGCATCTGCCCAGCCTACGGAAAATCCCTGGTTCAATCCCTGGCACCTCCAGT
>NW_015320355.1:0-241 GCF_001447785.1 Gekko japonicus
TTACTGTGATTTTTTATTCGTTTTTCGCACAACTGGTGCAGAATTGGTGCCATTGCTGCTTCTGTCACCAGGCAGTATTCCTGTGTGGTGTCCCATGAAGGGGATAATGGGCAGGCAGGTCCTGATGGCAGAAAGTACTTTTGGGTCTTCTTGAAATTTGGAGAGAGAAGGAAATGCAGGAGCAACTCTGAAGACATCACCGCAGTGTGGACTCTCTTCAGTATATCCGTGAGGAAATGTC
>NW_015320356.1:0-241 GCF_001447785.1 Gekko japonicus
CTCCAAAGCAGTTCACACAAAAAAATGCCTCCACAAAACAGTTATTAAAGCCAACCATTGAAAGAATTCAGGTTAGCAAGCAGCATCAACATTAAAAAATCCAGAATGACACAACTGTACTAATAAGCAAAACTAGGAGGACCGGCCCAGTGTGTCTGCTCACCAATTGCCATTTGACATGCTGTGCAGAATAAAATACAGCAACAACCCCACAGTGTGGCAACCAGTGTTCCCTCTAAGC
>NW_015320357.1:0-241 GCF_001447785.1 Gekko japonicus
GCGACAGTAAGTATCTAGCTCAGAACACCGATGTGGCCCTTTAGTTGCTGATAGGGACCATTCGCAGGCAATGGCATAGTTCTAAAGTAAAAGCTGTGTTAGCCAGACAGTTCTATTAGCTGGCATCTGTTATAGATGGCAATCTGGTTAAGCAGAAGGATTCCAGTAACCACCCGGTATCTGTTTCTGAGGTTTGCAGAAGCCAAGTTCATAAAAACTGGAAAAGGGGGGGGGACTCAAC
>NW_015320358.1:0-241 GCF_001447785.1 Gekko japonicus
CCCGTCTCCTCCTTAGTCTCACCAAAGGGTATAAAGAGTTGCCCCTGGGCCCCACTTTTTGTAGCTGGTTCGGGATTCATCCTGTGACCCCCAGCCTTTCAGTTGGCCACTCGCTTTTCTGTTCCATGGACCTGCCTCTGCGTCTCCTTCCCCCACCTGGTCAGTTTCATCCCCTGACTCTGCTTTGTCACTGCTGAGGACAACTCTCCCCACCTGCCCCGACCAGTGTTCCCTCTAAGCT
>NW_015320359.1:0-241 GCF_001447785.1 Gekko japonicus
TGCACTGAGAACTGGCATGATAAGCAAAGACTAGGCTAGGAGGCTTCCTCCTAACACCCAACACCCAGGTTCTGTTTGTTTTTAATGCATGAGCCTTGTGACACTCCCACGATCACCTACGGCTTGTCGTGGTACAGTCCAGACCCCAGTCTGTGATCTCAATGGGAACTCAGTTTCACCTTAGTCAGACAACAGCCTTTCCTCTCAATCCTGTCCCCCTGGTCTTTGATTTTAACCTTCC
>NW_015320360.1:0-241 GCF_001447785.1 Gekko japonicus
TCTACAAAAAGAGCCCTGCCAAGAAGTAAAGTCAGTTCTACCAGGAAGCAAGATGGCTTTGCTCTCTCAGGACTAGACAGGTCTGCTGAGCACCACTTTGGATTCCTTTCACACCACAGGGGGCCAGTGTTAGCATACCCTGAGGGCTTCTGGGAAGGCCAGCTGCTGCCAACTCCCTGACCAGGTCTCTCCTCTGATGCCTGCACTCATGCCCTTCACCTGCCTGCTTGCAAGTGCTTTG
>NW_015320361.1:0-241 GCF_001447785.1 Gekko japonicus
ATTGGCAGAAAGCTCAGGATTACGGGTATGACCAGTCTCTGATGGGCCGCCTGTGCAGACACCTGGAGGAGCAAGCGCAGATGAGTGCGATCAAGGAGCTCCCGGTCCTGCAGCTGACCATGCAGTATCGGATGCACCCGGACATCTGCCTCTTCCCCTCCAACTACATCTACGGCCGGGCCCTGAAAACCGACAGGTGGGTCTTGCCCCGCGGGAAAAGGCCGGCCTACTGCGCACCGTC
>NW_015320362.1:0-241 GCF_001447785.1 Gekko japonicus
TAACAAATGAGTTCGAAACCCCTGCTTTAGACAGATCCATGGAGGATGGGACCATGGATGGCTACTAGCCATGATCACAAAAGGGAACTTCCATATTCAGAGGAAGTAAATGTCTGAATACTAGCGGGAGAAGACAACATCAGGGGAGAGAACCCTGTTTGTTTGGCCCTGCGGGGCAACTGCTAGGCTGCTGCATGTAACAGAATACTGGAGTTAGATGGACCACTGATCTGATCCAGCA
>NW_015320363.1:0-241 GCF_001447785.1 Gekko japonicus
TGTTGGACATGGAAGACCTCATTGCTTCAGACAGGAAAGCTGACTGAGAGGATTACCTTCAAATGACATATCCTTCCAATCTTCCACAAATGTGACGGCATTAATTTCTCTACCATACATATCGTAGTATGCTGAGAAAATGCATCAAGTTGAAACTAACTGTTCAGACTATTTTTTAGAATGCAGGCCATTTTGTTGTGGATCAGAACCAAGGAGATTTCACTGCATTTACTCCTGACAT
>NW_015320364.1:0-241 GCF_001447785.1 Gekko japonicus
AAGATGTACATGTATGGAAAATACATGTATTGCCTCGTTCATGCATAATGGTAGTCACGGGTACTGAGAGAATCAGATGTAGCTTTTAGTGCCAGGGAATCTGGTTTGAACACCCAACATCAACCATGTGGAAGACATACCAAATGAGATGTTGGACAAGACATTACCAGATCTCCAGTTCATTTTAATGATGAAAGAGCCACAAATCAGCAGATTCAGACTGGGGCTTGATATGGTGGAG
>NW_015320365.1:0-241 GCF_001447785.1 Gekko japonicus
CATCGCAGCTAGAGCATTGTAGACATCTGATGTCATCTTTCCCCATCCAGGCAACCTCTGGAGCACTGGGGATCGAGAGCAGAGCCGCAACTAATGGTGGGAAAAAATCCTCCGGCTGGCCAGGCGTCTCACTTGCTTTCCCACTCCCCCGGTTCCCCTCCCATCCTCTGGGAGAGGCCCAAAATGGAGCTGGGTACGGCCGGCAGAGGCAGATTTTTCTGGCTGGTGGAGGCGGGCGGAG
>NW_015320366.1:0-241 GCF_001447785.1 Gekko japonicus
ATCCCACATGGCTTTTGTACATGCAGGTCATTATTTTGATGGTCATTGTTTCTCACCACCAGAAAAGTGGGTAGTTTTTAATATGACAACTGCAATAATTAACCCTTTATTTTCAAGCAGTGGACCATTGCTTAAAACCAACAGACATGGCTAAATCTTAAGACTTGTCTTACAGATTAGACCAAGGTTTCATCTTATCTTCATGGCTGGCCACATGCCTCTGGAAGCCCAGAAGGAGAGC
>NW_015320367.1:0-241 GCF_001447785.1 Gekko japonicus
GCTCTTCACTTGCCTGGAAAGCACCTTGCTCAGGGTCACCCTGCGTCAGTTGCAAGTTGATAGCGTTTAATACACACATACAGAGAGAGAGAGAGAGAATTGGATGGTTTTACTGCAAAGCAACTAGGTGTTCCGTTTTGTTTTTTGAGAGAGAGCTGGGTTAATTTTTCTTCAGAAGCTATTCACTTATATTCTCAATTAAATGCATCATTAATATTTGAATCCTTATTTTTAAGGGCAC
>NW_015320368.1:0-241 GCF_001447785.1 Gekko japonicus
CTGCTTTATCTTGCGCGTGTGGCTACCCCCTCAGTTTCTTGTGAAACCAACCAAAAAGGACAGTTTTACCTGCTGCAAAGTAGACAAAGATAGCAACAAGCGAAAGATAATTCACAGATTGACTTATTTTCCAATAAAATCAGATAAAATGTTTACAAGAAGAAAGACCACTCACTTAAAATACAATGGGACATAAAGAAAGTAACAATACAATGTTTTAAAATATGTGGCTGAGCTGAAA
>NW_015320369.1:0-241 GCF_001447785.1 Gekko japonicus
GGTGCTGTCTGACACATTAACCACTATGCTGGCTCTCACTGTGAACTGCTTCCAACATTGCTAAGTAACGAGAGAGTAGACAAGATCTTTTCAATGAATGAACTGAAAGCCAAAGGAAATCACTGCACACCTACATATATGACTGGCTCACAGCAGAGTGTGGCCTTCCCCATTGTCCATACTCATACTCTTCCACATTGCATAGAAGAGTCTCTTGAAATTAAAAGACGCCTGCTCCTTG
>NW_015320370.1:0-241 GCF_001447785.1 Gekko japonicus
AACCTGGGTCTCCCAGATTGTAGTCTGAATCTCCAACCCCTAACACCACACTTGTTTTGGTGGGGTGGCTACTGTGGAATAATAGCAAACACCCAGGCCTAGGTGAGCCATAAAAGTCATGCCTAGCCCCAAGGAATCCTCTTTCAAATGCCAAAACAGCCCTGGAAAATGCCCTGCCCCCTTTCCCTGCCTTTTTCTGACAGAAGCCAAGATTTAAAAGCTGGCAATACTGTTGTGGTTG
>NW_015320371.1:0-241 GCF_001447785.1 Gekko japonicus
AACCTCCAGGTGGGGCCTGGAGCTCTCTCAACAAGTGATCAGCAGACTTGAAAGATCACTTCCCCTGGAGAAAGTGGCTACTTTAGAGAATAGCTTCTATGGTAGTATACCTAATTAATGTCCTTCCCCCACCTTCTCCAGTCTCCGTCCCCCAAATCTCCAGGAATTTACAACACTGAGTTTGCAGCCATAAGTATGTGCACACACCACAGTTTTCCTTCACAGCTACAGCCTGCCTGGC
>NW_015320372.1:0-241 GCF_001447785.1 Gekko japonicus
CCAGGTGGTAACCATCCTGCAATGCCTGGAGACAGTGGTGGAGGGTGTGCAGCAATTCCATCCTAACATGGAGTGCCGCCTGTGAGGCCTACTGGTGGCCATCATGGGTCTGTTGCTTCGCAGCTGGCCCATGGACATGGAGAACATGGGCCAGGTGTCGAATTTCCTAGGGGTGTTACAGGGGATGATACCAGTGTTACCCGAACTGGACGGGAACCGGTTCTGGGAGCCCAGATTGACT
>NW_015320373.1:0-241 GCF_001447785.1 Gekko japonicus
GGTGGGCCCAAGCTGCCGCCGGCCAACTGGCCGAAAGGGGAAGCCCCTTTCAAACCCTCAAACAACCTCAACCTCAAACCCTCAAACAACAGTGTCCCATGGGGACACTGTCAACACAATGACATCACCGGCAGTGATGTCATCACGCTGGGGCTGCCACATGGCAACACTCTAGCACTGGGGTGGGGACTCTTCCTCATTTGATTCAAAGTTTGTACATCTTAAAATTTTGCTCCATCCT
>NW_015320374.1:0-241 GCF_001447785.1 Gekko japonicus
TGTAGTCTGGAGATGAGCTGGGATTCTGGATCTCCCAGCCCCGCCTGGAGGTTGGCAACTCGAATAGACCAGGCCTCAAAAACTCCCGGCATCCAACATGGAGGCAGAGCGCAGAGTCTGTGAAAAGACTCACTTTGCCTAAGGGCACCTCATGAGGTCCTGGTGGCGGAGGGACAGCTGGAGCTCTCTCACATTCCTGCGGCCTGATTCTCCCAGGCTCTTGTGGTGCTTAAACTCATTT
>NW_015320375.1:0-241 GCF_001447785.1 Gekko japonicus
CACTAGGGAGAAGCAGCACAATTTAGCTAGGCTTAGCTAACTTTGAAAGTTTAAAACTCCTAAATACTTTTTCTTCCTTCTAGCCTGCCTTGCCCTTCTTACCTTGTTATACTTTCTTATTCCACTCCTTCTAACTTCTCTCCTTTGCTCCAATCTCGGAGCGAAATTAAACAGGGGTCTGTCGACCTGAAGAGGCCTCACAAACAGCGATGGCCGACAAGGAACTTCCTGAGGAGTTCTC
>NW_015320376.1:0-241 GCF_001447785.1 Gekko japonicus
CTGCTAAATACAATGGTCTGTGTGCAACCATTAAGTACTCTCATGTTTCCTTAAGGGGGTGATCATCTCCATGGCTCTCCCTTCCTGCTGCCGCCCCCTGTGCTGCCTCCCACTATTAGTCTCAGGAGTCAGCCGATCCTCAGGGACTGCACAGTGGTGGCCTCAAGTAGTAGGAGTCATTGGCAGAAATCACTGTCCCCACTTAGGCAAACTTAACCCTTCAGATCCAAGTGGTCAGACA
>NW_015320377.1:0-241 GCF_001447785.1 Gekko japonicus
ACCTTCCTGCCCTTAATTCAAACCCATGAATGTGAGTTCCCCTCCCCTCCCTCCCCTCCCTGCTGTTCCCCTCCCCAACTTTCTCACACCATGTACTCCACTCTACCCTTCTCTGGCCTTCTCCACTGTGGCCCCCACCATGTGGAACGGTTTGCTTTTCTGAACAAGCAATAGACTTGCACTGTGCTAAACAATTTACTTGGACAAATTACTGGGGACTGAGGTTTGGGGTGGTGGTTTG
>NW_015320378.1:0-241 GCF_001447785.1 Gekko japonicus
ATTTGCAAAAACACCACTGATCCAAGCAGATTGGTATCCATTAGTGTCAGCAAGGATTCAGATGAACACCAAACAGTAAGATTATTTTTAAAAAAACAAACAACCCTGCATTTATTTATGTCTGGTTTATGTGGTTATATGAGGTTAATACTTACGCTTTGTTTCAGGCTTCTGCAGTCCTATTCTTGTTGCATTGTCTCTTTGATGTCCCATTTTCTTGATTGTATCGATTTACATGGTG
>NW_015320379.1:0-241 GCF_001447785.1 Gekko japonicus
CTCTGGAGAGGGACGCGGCCCCTGATGACTCCGAGATCCACTGAGGTCTTGGGGAGGCTTAAAACGCAGATTCATGGGGAGACACACCTCGTGAGGGGCGGGAGTTTACATTTCCCATTGCGGGGGGTGTAGATGCACATCAGACCTTGTGCCTCACCCTGGCACAAGGACGGGTGGTGGGTCCGAGCCGAGACCGACCGACAGGCCCCGAAGAGGGGTTTACCGAAGGGTCCCCATCCAG
>NW_015320380.1:0-241 GCF_001447785.1 Gekko japonicus
ACATTCAGGTTTTCAAAGAGTTGTGTCTGCGTTCCTCAGGTTTGCTGTAGCAGAAAAATGGGGAAATAATGTTGTCATGGGAGATGGCGGGGGGGGGAGGCAGGAGCCCTTCCTCCATATGTGGTGGTGTCCCAAGTCCATTTGGGCTTTCCTTTATTTATTTTTAAAGCCATTCCCTGCCGGTGCTGTGTGGCTGCAAGGAACCTGAGCCTGATTGAGGAAACCTGGATCCCACTCTTTA
>NW_015320381.1:0-241 GCF_001447785.1 Gekko japonicus
CCTGAAAGGTGATTGGATGATGATGCAACACTTCTATAGGCTCAAGTGAGTGGCCGTTTCCCCCTTCAGGGGGAGGACAACCTCCTGTTCATCACAGCAGGTTTGATTTCAGGGTTGGAGATTCACCCTGAACCATGATCTGACCACTACCTACTCAAAACCAAGGTCAATGTGGCTTTGAGAGGGGGGGCTGTTAAAATGGTCCACCCATGGAGTCTCATGAATCATATGGGATTCCAGA
>NW_015320382.1:0-241 GCF_001447785.1 Gekko japonicus
TTCAGGCCACACTGGGAACATATGAAGAAGACTGAACAGCTTCTACAGCACCTGCAAAGCTCTAGTTCTCCTGTTTCTTTCCAGATTTTCTTACCTTAGTATAATCTTCTGCTCTGAATGTCAGTTCAATGGAGAGGGGCCATGCCTCAGTGTTGGAGCATCTGCTTGACATGCAGAAGGTCCCAAATTCAATCCCCAGCATCTCCAGATATGGATCATGTGGTAGGTGATGTGAAAGACC
>NW_015320383.1:0-241 GCF_001447785.1 Gekko japonicus
GCATCTCCAGTTAAACGGTCCAGGCAGTTAGTGATATGAGAGACCCCCGGAGAGCTGCTGTTGGTCTGAGTACACAATATGGATGGATGGTCGGTCTGATGCAGCATAAGGCAGCTAGCTTCGAGCATGTTTGTCATCACAGTTGATGATTCTGTTGTTTCCTTCATGCAATTTACATTTACATTTATATTTGTACACGTTCTTACACAATCCATATGACATTAAGCATCGCATTGAACAG
>NW_015320384.1:0-241 GCF_001447785.1 Gekko japonicus
CTGGTATCGAATGAAATCTAGACTGGATGACAACAGATGATCTCACAAAACTGGTGACTCCTCCCTTAGGAACATGCAAGTAATCGCTTTTCTTTGGAAAGGAAGGACAGGTATGATTCAAGGTCATGCAGGACCCTGGTCTACCCTTGAATGGCCACCGTCCCAGGCTTTTGGCTGAGAGATTCTTTGCTTTTCTTTCCCTGAGAAGAATGCCCGAAGAGCCCTGCTGGATCAGACCAGG
>NW_015320385.1:0-241 GCF_001447785.1 Gekko japonicus
CCTACTTGTGGCCATGTCAGAGGCCTCAGAGGCATTCTGTATGTATTTGATATTTTGCACCATCAGATTATAGCTGGTCCTTGCACGGGCACAGCTGGCTGGCACCAGGTTTACATTGGTATTGTATCATGCCAACCTTATGCTAGTAGTTTTGCCAATATTGTATCATGCCAGCCTTATGCTAGTAGTTTCGCTGGCATAAGGGGCTAAGGATGGCCTTAGGATTGCATTGAGAAACATA
>NW_015320386.1:0-241 GCF_001447785.1 Gekko japonicus
TGCAAGGGTGAAAACTACTTACAGACACATTTTGGTTGTGGTTGCCAGCCATTCTTGGTGCAATTGGAAGTTGCTCGCTGTTGTTCAGGCTCATAGCCAGAATCACACTGTATCTGGATTGTTTCTTCATATGAGTACTGTTGGCGATGAGGACTGACTCTGCCATTATCTACTTCTGGACGTGAGCATACAACTTCTGTGGAGAAACAGATATTTAGCCAAGAGGAGCCGGGCAAAAAAA
>NW_015320387.1:0-241 GCF_001447785.1 Gekko japonicus
AGTATTGGCAGTTCTCTATTGGAAGTAAGTAACATTGTCAACTATATTTAACCTTTATAAACCTTACCTCAGATTTGGATTTAGGCTTGTCTTGTTACAGAATAACACTATGCTTTATATACACAAAGAGTAATCTAACTCTCGAGTAGTTCGGTTCAATTTACCATACCATCAGTTAAGAAATAACTATATGTCATTGAAACAACGTACAACTCACAATAATTAATGTTCATAGCTAGCA
>NW_015320388.1:0-241 GCF_001447785.1 Gekko japonicus
GACCAGTGGTCTGATTCATGTGTGTTCAATCTACCCGAAGTATTGATTTTCAGTATTTCTGTGTTTTATTTTTGTTGTGCACAAGCCCTTGAGAGTGCTTTTCTTTTGCCTTTTCCAGCCAGTATTGTTTGCTTTCTCCTTTTTTGGGGGGATCTGTTACCACGTAAAACTGTCGGTCCACAGTTGAATATCGATTGCTGTGATTGGCAGTGGTTCTCCTGGTTATCAGGGAGAGAAGGAT
>NW_015320389.1:0-241 GCF_001447785.1 Gekko japonicus
TCCTATCAAAGCAATGAGTGCAATGGTATTGCAACATATTGCACCTTCCCCACAACTGATAGCAAATTATATGAAGTAGGACAAATCAATACACAGTGCTATAACGTCTTTGTGTATACTTGACATTATCAGAAAAAGAGGAGAGACATGGAACAGGAGCAAGTCCATTACTTTTGTAATGTCTAGTTCTGCCATTATTTAGTACCAACATGTTGCTTTGTTCCTATAAAGACTGAATTCT
>NW_015320390.1:0-241 GCF_001447785.1 Gekko japonicus
CCACTGTTATTGCTGTGTGGAATGGTGATGTTATGTGACATCAACCCACGTGCTCTTATTAGGGGAGGAGTTCATTAATATTAGAAGTAAATGAATGTGCATTTTTGTAAGCACATTTTTTTAAAAAAATCCCACTATTGAATATAAACATAATAACTTTTCATATGCTACAGAAGGCAAAATAATGCTAAAAGGACTTCTTCTGAATCTGAGCCCGGATCTGGTGTTGAATGCCAGGGCT
>NW_015320391.1:0-241 GCF_001447785.1 Gekko japonicus
ACTGGCTGTCTTCTTTTTGTCCAGCATTTTAGTGACTAAAATAGCACAAAAATGGATCTTAATACAACCTTAGGCACGGTCGTGATTAGTGTTTTACCAGTACTCAGATGTGCATTGAACTTGTTCTTTGAGGAAAGAAGATGCAAATGACTTGAAGGAATTGAAACCTGGATCTCAGCTGCACCTGCATAGTTAGTGAACTATAAAAAAGGTGCTTTCTGTTGCCCCAGAAGGTCAGGCC
>NW_015320392.1:0-241 GCF_001447785.1 Gekko japonicus
GTGAATGGCTAATTCCTATGTCAAATTACTGTGTAGATTACATCAAAATGCAATTAACCAGATATCAAAATAGTTACATGATGGCATTTCATTAATGGCAAACGTAACTCCACAGTTCTGCCGAAGAATGGTACCACGGTGGAGATTACGAACCATTTAATTTCTACTTTAGAACAGATAAATAATTTACATTGAAGTAGAATGTGTTTTCCATTTTCAATAATGGTTAGTTTTTTAAAAA
>NW_015320393.1:0-241 GCF_001447785.1 Gekko japonicus
GACAGATGTCGCAGCCAGATTGCCCTCACTGCCACAAAGGCAGTGCAAGAATGCTCTCCCGGGGGCTACCACCCGGCAAGCGAAATCCAGATGCCCCACCCATTGCTGAAGCTCCAGGAGGGTAGCCTTCTTTTCAGACCAAAAAGAGAGCCACCTGGGACTGCCGGCGAGAGAGCCTCCAGTAACCGCGAAGTCTGGTTAACGGTGTCCAGCTCTATCCCTAAGAAAGTCAAAGTGGATG
>NW_015320394.1:0-241 GCF_001447785.1 Gekko japonicus
AACAACCCTGTGAAGTAGGCTATGCTGAGAGTGTGTCACGAGCCCAAAGTCACCAAGAAAGCTGCTATGGCAGAGCAGGGATTTAATAAACCCGGAGTCTCCCAGATACTAGTCTGACACTATGACCACTACACCACACCTGTTATAATAGATTGGTGTGGATAGGATGTCAATCAGTGTTCTACTAGTGGACCACCCAAGCTAATCAAGCTACCCAGCTGGAGTGGGCTGGAGTTTAGGC
>NW_015320395.1:0-241 GCF_001447785.1 Gekko japonicus
AAGTACATGTAAAATTCTACAAGCGTGAAACTAAAGAGAAAATCATAAGAGCATCGTACGAGAAAAAAGTAACCATGCAAAATGCGGAAATAAAAATACTAAGAGAAGTACCTTGGAGGGTAAGGGAAAGAAGATCTATATACTATATCCTGACAGACTTATTGAAAAGTAACCAGATAACATTCAGATGGTTGATTCCGGAAGGTATCCTCTTTGAATTTAAAGGAAGGCGACAAAGAAT
>NW_015320396.1:0-241 GCF_001447785.1 Gekko japonicus
TCACATCACCTACTACCTGACTCTGTTAAATGCAGTAGCCAGTGATTGAACATGTGGCTTTCTGCACTAAGCCACAGTCACAGCCCCTTGAGGTTCTTATTCTACATGCTAGCCCCCTTCCCCCAAGCTTCTCCTCAAGACTCATGTTTCCTGAACCTTTCCACTCTCCCTTGCGCCTCCCACTGCCCTCAAACCATCCTCACTAGCCATTTGTCAAGACCTGCACAGATTCAAGCCCAGA
>NW_015320397.1:0-241 GCF_001447785.1 Gekko japonicus
GGTGTGACCCACTGAGAGATTCCTTCCAGCATGCACTTTTCCAAAAGAACAAAGCAGTGAGGGAAGGTAGAGTAATTGAAGGATGTGTAACAAATTGGATGGAAGAACAGGGCATATGGATGGCTATGTGAGGGGAGGGTGATGGCTAGCACCTGGACTAAAAGTAAATGGTGACAACAAACTAGCTGGGGGTGATGACTTTCAGCTCCACAATAAGAACATAAGAAGAGCCCTGCTTGAT
>NW_015320398.1:0-241 GCF_001447785.1 Gekko japonicus
TCCAAGTAAAGGATCTTGGCTACTAAGACTAGGAAAGGACTTTGAGATGTAGCCCTCAGAGAGCTGCCAGCTGAGTAGGAAATGCAGGGCTTGATAGACTAGTGGCTTCACTCTGTATAAGGCAGCTTCATACGGTTTTTGGGGAGAGACAGTGGTTCTGTGGGAGAGCGTCTGTTCTGCCCCCAGAAGACCCTAGTTTCAGTCTTTGACATCTCCAGGTCACAGGTAGTAGGTGCTGGTC
>NW_015320399.1:0-241 GCF_001447785.1 Gekko japonicus
GTTAAATTCTCCCGTTAGCTGTCTTTTTCTCTTTTTTATTATAAATTTTTATTGGGTTTTTCAAGAAAGCTGTCTTTTTCTCTCAGTTAAAAAGCACCATTTGTATTGTTATAAAAGATGTTTCATTTTGACAGCTATTTTTAACTGCTCTTGCTGAGCATTGTCCTTTTTTGTTTTTTGAGGTAGGATAGCCTGAACGTGTACACAGTATTTCAGATGTAGGCACACCCAGAGCTATTTT
>NW_015320400.1:0-241 GCF_001447785.1 Gekko japonicus
GGTTGGAAAACTCTTGCGCAAAGATAATCTCAGGTTGCAAAGGTCACCGGGCGTTTTTGCACAAAACTTTCCGTCTCACGGAGGACTTGGCCGGCCGTTGCAGCTGTGTTTCCCCTGGTGAGGTAAACCGGCTTTGAAAAGCCGAAAGGCAAAGAGTTTACAACGGCAGAGCTTCAGAGCTTGTCAAAGGGCTGTCCTAAAACGTCAAGTTCGGCTGGAATACCTCAATCAGCTGGGAATG
>NW_015320401.1:0-241 GCF_001447785.1 Gekko japonicus
GCTGCGACCAGCTGGCCCTCTCCCTTGCATGTGTTTTGCTTCCAGCTGCAGGTGGGGGGGTTCTCTTCCCGGTTGGGTTTCCCCTTTTTCATTCCTGGATGGTTTCACTTTGCACTGGTGGCTCTTCCCTTATTAGCTCTTCTCTTGCTCGGGTGGTTTTGTGGGTGACTCTAGCCTGGGAGAACTCAGGGGGATTTCTCACTCCCCAAGGACAGCTGCTGGATTGCATCAAGCAGGCCTT
>NW_015320402.1:0-241 GCF_001447785.1 Gekko japonicus
TAAGACTGAGAACATTCACGCCAGTAGTCTCTGCTCATAACACAATCAACCTAGATTTGTTAAACTGGTTAACACCCATACTGGCTAAATATTCTCAACTGGCATGGTTCGGCACTTGCCAGCAGAGAGCTAACCTCTGACTAGAAATATCGGGCCGATCTCCCATTTCCCCACGATTCAGGTGCCTGGTGGCAGTGAAGACTTGTAAAGCTCTCGGCTGTCTCCTCCAGACTTTCCTACC
>NW_015320403.1:0-241 GCF_001447785.1 Gekko japonicus
CATTATGTCTTTTTGGATGAGACCTAAAATCAGGGCCTGGAGTATCAACGGTCACAGGGTAGAGCAGCTTGCGAGCTTTAAGTATTTGAGGGTGACATTACAAATGTCAGAGGCAAGGAATGTGCATCATGTGCATGCGGCTGCGATTGGCCCAAAATCTGTCCAGGCAATCCTAATTTAAAAAAAATTGTATGTACCTGCTGCCCTCAAATTATATCATCAAAACTATATCCCACCTTCT
>NW_015320404.1:0-241 GCF_001447785.1 Gekko japonicus
CAAACTGGGGGGTTTGGCAACCCTACTTGCAATAGAGCAGGGTGTTTTGATGCTGACTCATGTTAAAGGAAGGACAGGCAAGGACAAGAAGGATAAAAGGAAAAATAAAAGGGTATCACTATCAAAGGACATGTTTCAGCCCCTTCCACAGAGATACCTCAGTGCCCAGGCCACCTTCTACATGGCCTCAGATGGAGAGGGAAGAGGGTTCTGGCTCACCCACTTCCTCCTCCTCCTCCTC
>NW_015320405.1:0-241 GCF_001447785.1 Gekko japonicus
CCCCCCCAGAGTGCAAACAGACAAATGTAATGGGGCTCCAAGGAGTAGACTTAAATCTTGTTTAGTGCAAATCTGAGCTTGGGGAACCAAGAAAGGCTTGAAGAGAAAACAGTTCCCAGCTATCAAAACTTCCTAAGTTGTCTGATATGAGAGGTTGCTATAATAACCTATTTAGAAAGCCCTGATGAGGCTATCACCCACGCGTGTCCCACATATACAAATCCCACTAGTAGAAAACACC
>NW_015320406.1:0-241 GCF_001447785.1 Gekko japonicus
CCCCCCATCTCAGAATTGAGGCAAAACTTTGAGTTAAATGAATTTCCCCATCATTTCCAAATATTACTAAAATCCATCCCAGGTAATTCATTGCAGCTTTTAAGAATGCTGATCTGGAGATGAATAACAGCATGCCAGGAATTATAGTCTACTGGAGTTTCTCCTTCCAGATCATAAATACTACTGTAAGAAGCTTGATCTAATACTTTTTGTTCATTTTTTGTCACTTTAAAATAAAAAA
>NW_015320407.1:0-241 GCF_001447785.1 Gekko japonicus
GCAGGGAGAATGTTATAAACCACCCTGAGCTGTTTGGAGGAAGGGTAGAATAGAAATATACTTAATAAAAATTAAATGTTCATTTTCATTATTACAATTCATTGGTTAATTAATGGACAACCTCTGTTGGCAGACTTTATCAAGCTATGTATCAAGAGCTGAGAACTGGAGTAATAGGTAGTGTGAAATAGTTAGGAAACAGCTGTATGTTTCTTTTGATATTCATGACTTAGTGGTTCCT
>NW_015320408.1:0-241 GCF_001447785.1 Gekko japonicus
CCATTTTTCTGGCACGTGTGACCGCAACCTTCCATAGGCTGAGGCTGTGTATGTCGGAATGCCCCATGGTGGGGGCAGCTGCACCCTTTGTGGGAGGCTTGCTGGTTGCTCACTGTAGAAAATGGAATGCTGTAGAAAATTGAATGCTGAACTGGGGGGGGTTCCAAAGTCATAGTTTACGGAGTGCACCAAAAGACCTTGGGCCAGCATTCGATGGGTCACTATACCAAGTAAATTAGGA
>NW_015320409.1:0-241 GCF_001447785.1 Gekko japonicus
TTTGAGAAAGTAACCCCCCAGAGTATATCGATGTAACAGAATTTAATTTCTACTGGTTTTAGATCACTGTCTCAACCGTATTAAACTTGGGGAACCTTTCTTCAAACCCCCCTTTTTTACCATCTGTCTTTCCACTCAGCTTTCTTTTCCTTGAATCTCTTTACTCTTTTTTTGACTCCTTTCCTCTCAAAAATTGCCATTTTTAAAAACTCTCAGCAGCTCTCAGTTTCCTGCCTCACAT
>NW_015320410.1:0-241 GCF_001447785.1 Gekko japonicus
AGCAGATGCTCCACCACTGAGTCACAGGCTTGGCCCAAGCATGGGATATGGTCACATTCCTTTCCTAACTATACCAGATCAGGGCATAGCCATGGTGTCACAAACGTCCCCCAGTTCCACATAGACACACTACTACTGTACTATTCTTTACACAATATAATAATCTGGAATAAAATAGAGATGTGATAAAAGCCATTGATCTTTCTCAAGTCTGTGGACTTCCTTAATTAATTCAGTTAGG
>NW_015320411.1:0-241 GCF_001447785.1 Gekko japonicus
TGTCTGGAGACCAGCTATGATTCCAGGACAACTCTAAGCCCCACCTGGAGATTTGCAACCCTAGATGTCTTTCTCTTGTTCTTTCTCTGCAACATCTGTATTTTTTCTAATGACCAATATTGAACAGCCATGTTGTTTCCATTCAAAGTAACACTGAGAAGCCCAATGGAATGCAGAAGTTTAAAGAAAACATAAAACCCCACATATTCTCTAAAGAACATAGGAACATAAGAACATAAGC
>NW_015320412.1:0-241 GCF_001447785.1 Gekko japonicus
TGCTGGGTGGCCTGGGACCTCTGCCACATCTGCTGCCTTGTGAGTACAGTGCCCACTCCCCCAGCAGGTGATCCATTGGTGGCTGCAGCTGCATGGCAGTGGTGCAGCTTGCCAATGATCTCTAGCTTGAACCCCCAGCACTGCCCCACCATGGACCACCTGGTGGCCTTGATCAGAGGTGGCTGTTGCCAGACGGGTGTCTCTGGCATATCGGGCTTTGCTTGGCCTGGGTCCCGCTGTG
>NW_015320413.1:0-241 GCF_001447785.1 Gekko japonicus
ATAGCAAATGCAGAAGGAAGAGCGACCTTGCAATTCCTGAGTATTTCTCCCTCACACTGTTTTCTTGTATAATTTGATAAGTTACTTAGGGCTGTGTCTCATCACAGTGGCAAGTCATCAGCATGAAAGGGAAAGGAAGAAGGCGGAAAGCGGATACGTTTTCAGTTTAGTTCTTGTTCTTTAAATCTCATCTGTTCTGAGATTTTGCTCAAGGTCAAGACCAGGGCTATTTTTGGGCAGG
>NW_015320414.1:0-241 GCF_001447785.1 Gekko japonicus
GTTTTCAGCTCTGATTTTTCAGCCAGAAATTTTTAAGTTTATCGTGAAAGAAGCATTTGTTGGATCATTTCTGTTTTTTAAAAAGGAGCAATCTAGGTCAAGATGACCAGGTAGTTGAGCTCAGTAGCATAAAAAACTGTCCTTTTCTTTCTACGGAGTTCTCAGTCACACTGTCTGCCCCCCCTCCTTAGATAATCATCATGGACACAGGGCTTTATATTATTTATTTATTTATTTATTT
>NW_015320415.1:0-241 GCF_001447785.1 Gekko japonicus
CAAATCAGGGGATCCCCTGCTCCCACCTGCAGGCTGGCAAACCTAATTGTAGGATCCCCATGCAAGTATACCCCAGGTACAGATGGATATTCAGTGTGTTGCTGAATCCATTCAAAAGCAAAAGGCACTGTGCCATAAGCCCAGTCCTCACAGATAAGGTTGTAAACATTTATTTGGTCTTTATAACTTGGAACTGCAGGTGGGGGTTAATAGTGGAATATTTGTCCATGACAAAATACTA
>NW_015320416.1:0-241 GCF_001447785.1 Gekko japonicus
GTGAACAATTTGTACCATAGTGTCAGTTCTGTTTAACTTGCTTTGTTGATAAGTCTTGATACTTCAAGAAGCACTTGTCAAAACTGAGCGTGCCTTTTTGAGGCTTCAGTAAGGGATTTCCTGCCTAGCCATCTGTTCTCACTGCAATGCTCGTCATTTTTCTTCTAGATCCTGAAGAATGCAGAGTCTTCCAGGAGTGTTCAGCCACACTACCTAGAGTTCTTGCTGTCTCTTGGTTGGT
>NW_015320417.1:0-241 GCF_001447785.1 Gekko japonicus
GTGCTGGGCAAGATGATTCATTCAGTATCAATCTTTTAAAGAGGGTCTGGAAACTTCAGCTGGTGCAAAATGTGGTAGCCCAATTGCTAATGGGACTTGAAGGATGGAATATATTGTACCAATCCTCCATTACTTTAACTGGTGGCTGGTTTGTTTTGAGGCCCAGTTCAATCTGACCTTTAAAGCCCTTAATGGCCTGAATCCAGAATGCTAAAAGGGTATATTGCAAGTCTGCCCCAGT
>NW_015320418.1:0-241 GCF_001447785.1 Gekko japonicus
GGACTAGATGGACCTCTGGTCTGACTCAGAAGGGCTTTTCTTATGTTATGTTAATGTGGTGCAGGAGGGCAGGTCAGATAAAGGAGACCATTTCAAATTTGATCACTATTAGTGAAGGTGTAATTACAGAATTTATAATTTAGAGATGTTCCCTTATGCTTAACTATCCTAGGGACACTTGAGGAGGTGCCCTGAAATCATAGGTCTCGGTCTTCCTCTCCCAGAGGGAGACTTCTGTGCT
>NW_015320419.1:0-241 GCF_001447785.1 Gekko japonicus
GGGGTCTGGATAGAGCATCCGGAAGGATTGCGATTAACTTGCTGGGGGAGTTGCTTCTTCCCGCCCTCCCCCACAACGGGGTGCGCTTACTTTCACTCGGTGCAATCGCTCGATACTGGGCAGTGAAGCCTGAGGAGGTTGTGATCCCGTAGGAGACAAATGTGACTTGCATCCAGCTAGAATTGGTGTTGATGGTGGCAGGGGCCTCTTGGCCACAGAACCTGCAAAAGCCAAAAGAACA
>NW_015320420.1:0-241 GCF_001447785.1 Gekko japonicus
GGGCAGAAGTACCTGTTTTGCTTACGCCAAACCGTTGCCTGCTTTGTGAAGAAGCAGCTTCCAATGGATGGAGGAATACATACTCGTCGCTGGTTTTGCTCTGTTTTGCGGAGATTCCTTAAAACTCCGCTGGACGTCTGTTGAACTTGGTTGGGGATGTGTGTTCTGCTAGAACTAAAGCGTTTCCTTCAAGCCGTCTCTGGGCAAGAGGTCCCTGTTCGGTTGCTCTTGCTTTTTGCTT
>NW_015320421.1:0-241 GCF_001447785.1 Gekko japonicus
GTGGAAAGCTTTGGCAATAATTCCTGATTTGAATAAATAACAGTAACAGTATATTAAATGATATGACTTAATTGCTACTAATTCTCTCTAAATCTAATTAATATCTTACAATGCTCATTAATTTGTACCTAGATACATAGAGAGCAAGTACAATGTTGAACATTAACAACTGTGTTTTTAAGGAACAGGATATCATGTAGTTTCAAAGCTGAAATTTTTTGTTGTTGTTGTTCAGTTGCAC
>NW_015320422.1:0-241 GCF_001447785.1 Gekko japonicus
TAGGTTAAACATAAGAATGTTTGCATTTCCTTACTGACACACACCAACGTCTATTTAGTCCAATATTCTCTTTTCAACAGCAGGAACAATGCAGAATTATTCCCAGAATAAGTTTGAGTTATATGCATTAAATAAAGAAGAAGTACTCCTGCAAACATCTGTAGACTTATTATAGCTTTTGCACAAGCCAGCGTTAAGACCTGTTTTAAAAAAATGGCATGACACTCTGGGTCACAACATC
>NW_015320423.1:0-241 GCF_001447785.1 Gekko japonicus
TCCTGGAACTGATGTCATGCTGTCACTGACAGTGCTTTCCCCCCATTATTTTGTTTCCACTGTCTACAGGAGCAGTGGTGGGAAACAGGAGCCTGCCCCCAGCAGTGGTGGGAAACATTGGCATCCCTGCTCAGATGTGACAATATTGACCTAGGTGAACCAATGTTCTGATGTTATGAGGAAGTTTTATATGCACTGTCTATAGAAAACAGTTAGTTTGATCTAGGCTCTTGTCTAATGT
>NW_015320424.1:0-241 GCF_001447785.1 Gekko japonicus
CTTTAGAACATAGCTGGTCTTTGGGACAATCTCCATGGAGAAGCACAACCACAGGGATGTGTGTGGAGTAGTTAGCCCATCAATACCAAGACAATCCCCCCCAAAATGGAAAGTTTTTTCTCGATTCTCGGGAAAATGGGCTCAGAATGACCATGCCAATTCCTGATGCAGCTGGATCAGAATCATTTAAGAATGTGCCGCTTGACATTCTTAGGAACAGCTAACAGGACTTTCATCTTCT
>NW_015320425.1:0-241 GCF_001447785.1 Gekko japonicus
GCATTTTGCCTTCAACTGACTATAAAAGTGAGCCTCCTTCTTACATCTGAATGAAACTTGAGAGAAAAGATCCTTTAAGTAAGAGATACCGTCCATTTAAATTACATTCCAAATGGACGGAAAACAGAGAGGTGAAAGCCTAATTTTATGACTTTCCTATTAAAACCAAAGGGAAATGAAAAGGAAAAATGAACAAATGCAACAATAAAATGAAAATAAATACATTAAAAATGGGGGGGGG
>NW_015320426.1:0-241 GCF_001447785.1 Gekko japonicus
ACCTTCTACAGTCTCCTGTCTTTAACGTGTTCATTTGCGCCAAGAGGAAACAAGAGAAACGTTTTGGAAAACGTATTTCCTTGAAATCTAAACGTTCTTCTCTTGCGTGCCCGGTAGCATCTTAGGCACCAACAAGATTTGCAGGGCAGAAGCTTTGTCTCTTGAAAGTGCATGCTCCCTAAATGGCGGGCTGTGAAGACAGGAAATAAATCCTTCTGGAGAGCAAGAGAATCCTCAGACC
>NW_015320427.1:0-241 GCF_001447785.1 Gekko japonicus
GATTTAAAGGAGAGTGCAGAAAGGGTCAAAGTCTCCCCAGCCCCATCTCCCTCCCCCGTTCTTAAAAATGGTGACCAGACCCGTTAAAAACAGCTGCCTTCTTGATGTGAGATGCTTTGCTCCAATTTTCCTTGCTGTGAGCCCCAACCTAGGGGTTGATTCCCAGGGCTCAAGCTGTACAGCGAGACAAATGATTGTATCTTTGGTTTTTCAGATTCCCTGTTGGCTAGCTGTGTTTGTC
>NW_015320428.1:0-241 GCF_001447785.1 Gekko japonicus
TTTTTCTACGAAATGACCCCTGCCGACCACAGTTTCATTCTGGGGGATGAGCGTTCGTGCGCATGCACGCCTCTTCAGATACCTTGACAGCCACACGGCTTGTTTGTCCCATGCTCTGACACACGGATGGTTCTAGAACTAGCTGGAGATGGCCCTGTGGTGGGCCCGGCATACCCTCCGCCTCTGAGAAGGCTTCTGGAACACGGAGACCCCTGTTGCCTGGGCGACGACGTCAACACCA
>NW_015320429.1:0-241 GCF_001447785.1 Gekko japonicus
AAATATATGTGGAAAAGGGGGGGGGGACCGAAAACAATAGGGACAAAAGAGTGACAGTGCAGAAGAGTTGGAATAAGAGACACGGGCAATCCAGAAAAGCGGCCGTTTCTGACGCAGAGAGCCACCTATCCATCGCTGACTGCTATATAGTGAGAAACGATGGAGAGGTTGAGTTGCCGGCTTGCAAAGATGGCCCCGGTCCTCAGAAATTCAGCATTGGGTTGGATTGGGCTACTCGCTC
>NW_015320430.1:0-241 GCF_001447785.1 Gekko japonicus
GGTTTCTGCATGCTCCAAAGATTCGATATGATTTGAAGAAGAAATGCTCCCAAATGGCTACTGAGCATGCTCAATAAACCATGACTTGTTAAGGGTAGTTCAGCATCATAAGAAGAAGAAAAAAGGAAATTGGAGACAGGAATGGATTGGTAACTGACCTACTCAAGCCCCTGAACAACTAAGTATGCTGGAGTGAGAGATTAGATTGGGAGGGGTGTCATGAAATAAGGTCATCCCCTGA
>NW_015320431.1:0-241 GCF_001447785.1 Gekko japonicus
TAGTTTATAGAAAATCAATTAAAAAATCCACTTCGGGGGGGGGGGCAAAAAAAAAGAACTAAAAAACCTTGAATAACTTGTTTTCCACATGTACGTGAATTTGTATACACACCACCAGCAATGACACTCTTTTCAAACTTTCTTTTTTTGGGAGGGGGGATAACAGTGTCATCCTAAACAGTTAAGACCTTCTAATCTCATTGCCTTCTATAGATTTAGAAGGGTATAACTCTGCTTAGGA
>NW_015320432.1:0-241 GCF_001447785.1 Gekko japonicus
TAATCAACTATTGTACCCCAATTAAGTCTCAGTTGAGAAATAATAATTTGCAAATATACTAACTCAACACAAAACCTGTTGTGGTCAGTAGTACTACACATTCCAAACCTTTCAAGATGATACCAGCTCAGTTTACATGCAGCAGAGAACGTAGTTCCACTATGCACTACTGTGATAATGTGTCATTGTGGGGGATGGGGAATATCTTGGGGGGAGTGAATCATAGAATCATAGAGTTGGA
>NW_015320433.1:0-241 GCF_001447785.1 Gekko japonicus
CCCCCATCAAGGGCATGGGAAGGCTTTTAGTGCCAGGCTCCAGGAGGGAAATGCTCCCTCAAAAACCTTTTCACAGCTCTGCTTCCGTATGCCATAATATTTAGCCAGCTCCCTGCCGTTCGTTTCTGGATAATTGCCTCCTTTGCGGTGCTTTGCGCTTCTTCCAAAACACGAATCAGATCCCTTGAATCCAATCATGGACTCAGGTGAACTGGATGGTGCCTAGAAATAGCAAAAAAAA
>NW_015320434.1:0-241 GCF_001447785.1 Gekko japonicus
GCTCACTCAATAGCTGAATATTTACTCAGCATTCTTTTTATATGGCTCTGTTCACCCTAAAAAAAAAAAAAATTCTCATTGCAGCATAAAGAGGCAATAGCGGGCCTAAGACAATAAGTTTATTAATTTTGGGTTTGATCTGAAGGTGCCATTTCACTGGCATAATACCAGATACACGGCTAGAATGGCACTTCACCTCGGCCAAAGGCAGTGATTTCTGCCAATTTCCTCTTCCCACTCC
>NW_015320435.1:0-241 GCF_001447785.1 Gekko japonicus
TTCTTAGCAAGGGCGCAGAGACTCACTCATCATTAGACTTCTGTCGTGTTCAGCCAACTAGATGCACATGTTACTGTGTGTTCTCTCTTTTATTTCCTTTGCCTATTTTCTGTGGAGGATGTGTTCTAGGGAAGGATGTAGGGTGATAGAGGATAGAGTTCAAGCTCTTGATTAATTGCAGCAGTGAAGTTCACCACGTTTGGGTTAGGCTTGAAATAAAGCCTGTTTCCTATCTCTTTTT
>NW_015320436.1:0-241 GCF_001447785.1 Gekko japonicus
CACAAAGGATTTTGCAGCACTAAGGGTGAGTATACTTTAATTCCCTCGCTGCCATCTTCCCCTGGCATAAAGCAACTTAGTCTTGGCCATTCTGCCCTCACCTGAGCTGAGAGTCTCATACCAAGAAATGAGGAAGAAGCCACTAAGGCATGTAAAAAGAGAACAGGTACTACAGAGGTGGGGAGAGAAAGCTCTTTAGATTGATGGCAATTGTGAATTTGATTCTCCCCAAGCTGTGATT
>NW_015320437.1:0-241 GCF_001447785.1 Gekko japonicus
GGTAGCATTTCCTGGTGTAAAGGGTCTAAAGGAGCAAGAATGGGGAAAGACTTTTCCTTGCCTAGAAAGCTGCTGCTAGTTGGGGTAGACAAGATGGGGCTGAAGGGACTGACAGACTGACTCGGTATCAGGGAGGTTCATCTGGCCATACACTTGTCAGCCATTCCTGATCTCGTTGAGGATCCCCACTGGGTTAGAGTTAGAAGATGGTTGTTTGGTGTGGTGGTTAAGTGAGCGGACT
>NW_015320438.1:0-241 GCF_001447785.1 Gekko japonicus
GACTAATACATAAATAAATATGGGCAAAGGTGTTTGGAACACTTGAAAGCACTGTGCAAATGCGATCATGGCTGCTGTTAAAAAAATAAGACATATCTTCCAAAGTATTTGAGTGGTTGAAGAGAGACAATTACCCATTTTCAACGTTTGTCCCGATTTCTGCTCTCTGAGCATGAATTGAAATGGGATGGGATGGAGCCAAGCAGGGGTCAGAGGTAGGGGTGCCAGCCTCCAGGTGGGG
>NW_015320439.1:0-241 GCF_001447785.1 Gekko japonicus
TGCTTGACACTATCCATGTGACTCTTCCAGCATGAAAAAGGGCCTCTGGGCCAGTTTCCTAATGCTGGTGTAAGTGGCTAATCCAAGCAGGATAGGACCTGCTCAGCACTTTTGGGTACATTGCAGGGAAAGATCACTTTTAATGGACATTGGTCAGTCTGTTTCTTAGGGAACACTGTCCGCCATTACTGAACTTTTGATCAGATGAATATTTGATATGAACACATGAAGCTGCCTTATA
>NW_015320440.1:0-241 GCF_001447785.1 Gekko japonicus
TCTTCTGTCATTCTTTGAGTTGGGAGTCTCGGCAATCTGAGGTAGCATTTAAGGCCTGCATTCGTAATTGTATGGATAGTAGAAACAAGGGTGTGTTTCCCTTTCCAAATGACAATGCCCAAGGTAGCCACCATACAAAGTAGCCTGCAGATTTTCTCAAGATAGCATGCCCCTGGAGAGAAGTGTTGCCAGGATGTTCAGGCTGGTGGTGATGCTGCTTCTACTGTTTCCTCCTGTAGAC
>NW_015320441.1:0-241 GCF_001447785.1 Gekko japonicus
CAATTATATATAAGGAGAGATTCTTTTCAGTTGCAGACTGTTCACAGCTGCCAATCCTCAAGTGCTGAATAACCAAGAAATTGGGGGTTGAATGCCTGCATGTCTGAACCGGGCCAAGGACAACATTTCCTTTGGTTATACTTCCATGGGGTCATGTCTGCTGTTTACCATCTTAATGTCTGATAAGAAGAAGCAAAACTCTCCAAATATCACCACATATTGGTTCAGAACTAGTGCTGGG
>NW_015320442.1:0-241 GCF_001447785.1 Gekko japonicus
TTTTCAACCCACAGGGGACGGTTTTGAGATATAAGACCACACCTCATGGGCTGAGACAGAAGCTCCTCTTGCTTCCCTTAGGCGTGGAATGTTGGGACTGGCGCTTGTTCTTTTAAGCCCCCCACCCCAACCTCTAAGCCTCACCAGGGCTTAGAAGAAGAAGAGTAGGCTTTTATCCCCCACTTTCCTCCACCCTGAGGAGTCTCAAAAGGACTTACAATCACCTTGCCTTCCTCTCCCC
>NW_015320443.1:0-241 GCF_001447785.1 Gekko japonicus
CAGATTAGAGTCTGCGCTCTTATCCACTATACCAGACTGGCCAAGCAGATGTTCTACCACGAGCCGCAGCCCTTCCCTCAAGTGAAATTCCCACGTGAGATTCCAAGGCCCGCTGTTAAATTTGTTCATGGTTAAACTTGAAAAAGTATCTGAAAATAAACGGGAGAAATGGTGGCACCACCAATTAGGTATCCCGGTGGGGATTTCCAGGCAAAGGGGTCAGCGCGTGAAAATCAGCTAC
>NW_015320444.1:0-241 GCF_001447785.1 Gekko japonicus
GGATCTCAGTTCCAGATCCACACGCCGATACGGGCATAGTGGGTAGTGTACAGGGACAATATGAGCACTGTAAGTTCATTCATTTCCATTTAATAGCCCCAAGTAATTTTTCTGGAATGGACAATGAGAAATATTTCCCACATGTCCCTTAAATATTCACTCTCCCCTCCAAAGGAGGAGGAGAAGGAGGAAGAAGAAGATGATGATGATTGGCAGGGGTGATTTTGTAGAAAAAGAGGTG
>NW_015320445.1:0-241 GCF_001447785.1 Gekko japonicus
AACCTCAGTTTTGGAATACTCCATAGACTTACACTCTGATTTGTCGAATGGGTCCATATTTTCCAAAAATATCATACATTTCTTCAGCTGTGATTTTATACGGCAAATTTCTGATGTACAAAATTCTGTTGACTTCAGGGGGCAGACGAATCTAGATTTGGTCAAACACAGAAAATTAACAACAGAAGCACAGATCTCCAGAAAACAAATATTCAATTTTATGTATTTCTATGTTACTCAT
>NW_015320446.1:0-241 GCF_001447785.1 Gekko japonicus
CCCCCTTAGCTGTCTCTTTTCTAAGCTGACAAGTCCCAGACTCCACAGCGTTTCCTCATAGGGAAGGTGCTCCAGTCTCCTAATCATCTTGGTTGCCCTCCTCTGAACGTTTTCCAGCTCTGCCATGTCCTTCACAACAATGACCCTGTGAGACAAATTAGGCTGAGTGAGAGTGACTAGTCCATGGTCACCCAGCAAACTTCCATGACATAGTAATAGGCAGGGGTCATTTCGTAGAAAA
>NW_015320447.1:0-241 GCF_001447785.1 Gekko japonicus
TTTCTTTCATCTGATATGCCAATAAAGGTTGTTGTTGTTGCATAGTGGTTATGTGATTTTGGCATCATGTTTCAGAATCTGGATAATCCTTGAAAACATTTGAAATCTGGTTTGACTTTCCAGCTTTCTAAAATTGCCTCCTTTAAACAAGACTCACAGCCTAACTCTTTAAAAATGTTGGTATGAATCTACCTTGATGCTTGCAGTTTCACACATTCAAGTGAAATGGCAGTTAACACAT
>NW_015320448.1:0-241 GCF_001447785.1 Gekko japonicus
AAAACCAGTTTCCCTTGGGGGGGGGGGGGCTTCACAGATGCCTGCCTGCCCCACCTACAAATGATGGATCAATGGGGACTTGGGGGTTTGCTTTACCTGTGTGGGGGGTGTCTGGGAAGGGTGATGATAGACGGATGCCTTCTCCAGCACGCCCAGGCGAGTTTCCAATCTGGAGATGGCAAGCTGGAGATCCGTAACCACTGCAGGTGCGGGAGAGAAGACCACAGACACACACACACAC
>NW_015320449.1:0-241 GCF_001447785.1 Gekko japonicus
GCCATCAGGAGGTCCACCAGTGAAGCCATTCATTCAAGGAGGTATTAGCAGGCAGACCCATGACACATGGATCTTCATGGATCCTCACGATTTTTGTGTTGTGACTTGGCCACATGCTGTATTTTGTTGCCTTGTCCCAGATGGTAAGAAGCTAAGCAGGCTTGGCTCTGGTTCATACCTGGGTGAGAGACCACTCACTCCCAGCCGGACTTACCTCACAGGTGGTTACGGGGGCTCAGTG
>NW_015320450.1:0-241 GCF_001447785.1 Gekko japonicus
AATAAGAAGCAGCAAACATCTAAAAATGGTAAAAAGCACACGCACAGACACAGAAACAAAACCATAGGCATTTTCCTTCATTCTGTGGGAAGAACTGAGTTGGTCACAGGTCCTCAACTTATTTCAGACCACCTTTCTTCAACCCATCTCAAAATGGAATCCAGTGCCTGGCTCAGTTTCAGACAAAGAAACCATACTTAGACAGCACCCAATTTCAAAATGAAGAATGACAAGAAATTAA
>NW_015320451.1:0-241 GCF_001447785.1 Gekko japonicus
TTTTGACAAAGCTGGGAGAATCAAAAATCTCATGGTGAATGGCTTCTTGCTGCTTTGACAAAGATGCAGAGGCTTTGTTTGTGATCTTCTGTCGGTCTGCCGGACGCTGGCACGGGGCTTTCATTTGGACGTGGCGCTCAGGACAGGGTGTGCGGTCTTGGATCTGGATGAGGCCATTCTGTCTGCACAGCAGCCGCCCCTCAGTGGAATGGCTGGGGTGGAGAGAAAGGTGGTCTTTGTG
>NW_015320452.1:0-241 GCF_001447785.1 Gekko japonicus
AGAAGGCAGAGCAAGTCTGAGACCAACATCTGTTGTACTTGCTGTCGCTTTGGGATGGTAAAACTGGGTCAGGGGTTCTTGACAGAGGATCTGCTTTGCAGGCAGAAGGTCCCCAGTTCAGTCCTTAGTGCAGAAATACAACCACCATCGGACAGGAGATCCTCAGGGTGAATTTAGCTCCTTGAGCCTAAACTGAGAGAAGTGTGTTTTTCGGGAGGGGCCATAGCTCAGTGGTAGAACT
>NW_015320453.1:0-241 GCF_001447785.1 Gekko japonicus
CAGGGGCAGCTACAAGTTTTTGTAGGCTCTTGGTATCCATATGCCCCTCCATGACAACCCCCTTGAAGTGGTAACTTCATAGAAAAGAGCAGAGTATGACTCTGTTGTGCTCCTTGTAGACTTGTTGGCATCTGTGGGTCTTCAGAGAACATGGTGGAATTAGAGCTCCACTCCTCCTAGCACTCATCCTATCTAGAAATGTGAGATTCAGTATCATAGGCCAAGTTCAGACTGGCAGTTT
>NW_015320454.1:0-241 GCF_001447785.1 Gekko japonicus
TGTGTGTGTGTGTGTGTGTGGGACATCAGCAAGGTCCCAGCTCACTGACATTGCTCTCTGTGTACACAGGAAGTGACATGAGAGTGTTTTTGGACATGTCAGCATGTCACCCCTAAGAGCTCCCACCACCTGGCAAGTCCCTCCATTGATTGCCAGGGGGTCCTGGCAACCCTAGCTCTGGGCGACATGGATTCATATCCCCACTCTGTCAGGGAAACTTGCTGGGTGACCTTGGGCTGGT
>NW_015320455.1:0-241 GCF_001447785.1 Gekko japonicus
GCGCTTCTGCACAGTGCAATTTCATGCTGTGGACAGGCCCCTTGTAGGTGATGTGACGATGGCAGAAAGGATGTCAAACTGACAGAAAGGTCTATGAAACTGGCCCTGGCTGCGCAACTGATTTATATCCTGCCTTCCTCTCCCAAGGGCTTAGGAGGACAGCAAATGCAAAACAGATAAACCCCCAAACAATAATATGTCCTGAGCAATGCTTCCTTCTGAGCTGTGGAGTCTTGTGAGC
>NW_015320456.1:0-241 GCF_001447785.1 Gekko japonicus
AAAAAAAAAAAAGGATAAGGCGTTAATCTGTTTAGAAAAGTTAAATGTTGTACCTGTGGTTTGTAATATTGCGCTTTGCAGAGTCACAGCATATGGAGGTCACTGTGGTGCAATGCAGAAAGTGCCGGCGTTTAGCTCTCAGGTTCAGCTCTGCAATGTGTGGTCTTGGACGAATCATTATCCTTTAGTGTCTGTTCCCAGTGAAGTACTTCTTCACCCAAATTAAGTCCTTCTTCACCCA
>NW_015320457.1:0-241 GCF_001447785.1 Gekko japonicus
GCAAAAAGCCCACCATCATCAAGGAGACCTACCTTTGTGGCCCACCACGTGGACACATCCGAGAAGGAGGAGGAAGATGAGGTCCTGGAACTACAGCAACCTACGCGCTGTGGCGCTCGCCCCTCCACTCCATCACACGCCATCAACATCACCACACTGATGCCATGCACCAGCTGTGGAGAGCCCACGAACGGTGACCCTGCCATTTCCGGGACACCACGTGCAGGAGCTGTGGAAAGGT
>NW_015320458.1:0-241 GCF_001447785.1 Gekko japonicus
AGGATAAAATGGAGAAAGGGAGGATGCTGCTGCAAGCCACTTTGGGTCCCCCAATGGGGAGAGGGGTGGAATGTAAATAAAGCAAACAACGAAATAATCCTGGAGGCGAAGAAGGATCGCTATGAGACAATGGTAACACAATATCCTGTGATGTTGGGAGGCCGGTTCTGTGTAAGCCAAGTCAAGTAAACCATCCTGCGGTGCAAACTCGATCAATTATGAATAGGGAATCTAGATCTGT
>NW_015320459.1:0-241 GCF_001447785.1 Gekko japonicus
TTCACCTACCTTGCTCTCTCCTTCGATGACAATGACAGGCACAGCAGTGGCAGGCCAACGGTGCTTGGCAGGGAGGGGCTTATCACAATTCCATAAGACAATGATCTGAAAAGAAGAAAAAAGCAGAACCCTCAGGCATGGCAAACAGGCCTACAGAAAGATCTTGGCCGGAGCACAAAGCTTCCTCCTCTGCTGTCAAACACAGGATGTTGTTAGATCAAGATGGGTAGCTGTGCTAGTC
>NW_015320460.1:0-241 GCF_001447785.1 Gekko japonicus
AAAAGGGAGGGCTTCAGCTAGACAACTTCTGGCTCCACAAATTCAGACTCCTTTTGGTTTCCACCATGGCCTGGGCCCTGTTTCTCGTCACGCTCCTCAGTTATGGCTCAGGTAAGGTGACAGAAAGAAAGCAATGCTGTATTTCTGTCATGAAAACACAGTGTCTGCTGATATTTCGGAGCTGAGAAATGGAATCAAGCTCATGGTTTTGCCTTTGTTTCTTTCTTGCCAAGGTGCCAGT
>NW_015320461.1:0-241 GCF_001447785.1 Gekko japonicus
CTACAAGCTGTTAACTCATCTCTTCAACAATTTGCTTTAGTAGCAGGACTAAAGGTAAACCAATCAAAATCGATAATCTACCCAAATTGACATACAAGATAATGTCAAAACTCAAATTTAAAAAAGCTACTCATACCAATGGACTGAGACAAACATCTACAGTATCTTGGTATTAAAATCCCTCTAGACCTCAGTAAACTGTTAACGATTAACCACATGGAAATCCATAAAGAAATCAAAC
>NW_015320462.1:0-241 GCF_001447785.1 Gekko japonicus
AAGGCTTGGAGAGAAGCCAAGCTCCAACCAGACTGGGAAGGTCCCTTCCAAGTATTGTTGACTACTGAAACGGCTGTAAGGACGCAAGAAAAAGGGTGGACCCATTACTCCAGGGTAAAAATTAGTCCTGCTCCTCAACCAGAGAAACAGTGGACTAGTCATCAACATCCCAGGCACCCTTTGAGGTTAACTCTTTCCAAACAAATTAGTGGGAGTTCATGAATACCCTCCCCCTCTATAG
>NW_015320463.1:0-241 GCF_001447785.1 Gekko japonicus
TGCTGCTAAGGCGTTGAGGCCAAACCTTTTGGAAAGCAGAACACACGGTGCTCATTCGTTGTATCTTCTTAAGAACTTTCGATCGGATATTGTGGTATGTTCCTAGCCTAATACTGCCAGTCTCATAACCTGCAGAGTTCTTGTTCTGAACCAGCCTTTCCCCAACTCCTTGAAGTATGAGTGTCTGCCGGGCTCACTGCAGAACATCTTGCCTGAGGTTTGTGTGAACTCCCACTGACTC
>NW_015320464.1:0-241 GCF_001447785.1 Gekko japonicus
TCATGCCTGAGTGAGTCAGCTTTATCAGGCCAGAGTCCCAAGCACCCTGTGTCAGTCCCCGGCTGTCCCACAAAGGCATTCCAGCATTGTCTGCACTGAAGCCAGGCTTCCTGGCCCCCCTTTTAGAATCAAACGTTTACGTGACATTTATTTATTTGATTCCTCGCACCTTTTGCTTTATCCCCACCAAGACATGGTGTTGCTCTCTTTGCTCATTGAGAGCCAATTTGGTGTAGTGGTT
>NW_015320465.1:0-241 GCF_001447785.1 Gekko japonicus
TGTTGCGATGTGGCAAGGATGGAGGTACCCAGGACATTATTATTCCCTCCAGAATGTCCAGCATTGGGTGGGGTGCCTTGTTCTTCTAACAGATGAGCCAGACCCTCACTGTGATACAGTCCTTTTTTACACTGTGATTGATACCAGATCACCTTGTGTGCCACAAATCCTCTTTGCTTTAATGATTTCCTACAATCCTTTGGATCGGATTCGATCCAGCCAGCTTTTTCATTCAATCTTG
>NW_015320466.1:0-241 GCF_001447785.1 Gekko japonicus
GAGTTATTATTATGGCCTGTTAAGTTCTAACACATGGCCAACTTGTCTCAGACAGCATGCTGATAATCAATGCAACCTGTTCTTCATCCTATTATAGTTGTATGTCTTATGATCAGGAAGTCATCATTTTTAAAAATCTGCAGTCTGAGACATGCACAAGGACAATAGTCCAGTGCATACCCTCAGAACATCAGTGGCTAGAAGTGTCAAAGATTTCTAAATTAAGGCCTAAACTGAACTG
>NW_015320467.1:0-241 GCF_001447785.1 Gekko japonicus
TGCCTCCCTCCCTTTTTAGAAGCCTGTGGCACCGTATTAGGACCAGAAGACAAGTGGAAGATATGCCACCGCCACCCCCCCTTCCATTCTGTATCCTCTACTGATGCAGCCAGGGATTCTCCAGATTTCTTTGTCTTGGAGCTAGCTCCCTTGTTGTATCTGTTGGGCTGGGTTGCCTTGAAAAATCTGCTTCCCCCTCCTTTTCCTGAACGCGTTCCTGTTATTCCTAAACTCTCCTCTC
>NW_015320468.1:0-241 GCF_001447785.1 Gekko japonicus
ACTCTACAGCTTAGAGGGAGCATTGGAAGAGACTGGAACCACTTGTGCCCTTCAGCTGTGAATATATGGGGCATCTGGAAAGTGTTTCCAGACAAGACTTTCTCCAACTCAGACCTGTTCACCGGCACACCTTTTTTTCTTTTTTTGGTTTTCAGAATTTTATTTAATTAAAACAATACAAACATGCATACTGAAAGATAAAGTGCATTGTGCTTTCAATCAATTTCAACTCAATATCTGT
>NW_015320469.1:0-241 GCF_001447785.1 Gekko japonicus
TTCCTGACAGGATGATTAGCTGTTGTCATGAGGCTTCCTGTTCTAGGATGTTATAAAGAGAAACAGCCCCTTCTAGAGGTGGTCTCCTCCTCCCCAGGACATCAATTGTCACCCGTCATATCCTGCTACTTTGCACACAAGAGTCAACGTAGCTGCCGCATCCCATCCCTCGCTCCCAAGCTAGCTCATCTGGAGGAATCTCTCAGTTGTGCTTTAATGCAATGTTTTAATTGTGACTTGT
>NW_015320470.1:0-241 GCF_001447785.1 Gekko japonicus
GTGGTATCGTCTGCATATCTGAGGTTTCCTTTGAGGTCTTTGAGGCTCAGGCTAATGGGAAGGCCTTGATCTGGGACCTTTTCTGAGGAGTCAGGAGAGTTCTGACTACTTTAGGGCAAGAGGTTCGCTAGATCTGCCGTGCTAGGCTGGCAGTCCTGTATGCATTTCTCTCTGGCCAACCTCAGTGGTTTCTCTGGGCTGTGTTGTGAAGGGCAATAAATGCGTGGGGGTGGGGGTGGGA
>NW_015320471.1:0-241 GCF_001447785.1 Gekko japonicus
CGGGAAATAGTCTGCGACGAGGCAGCTTTTCCCTTTTTTGGGCCACCAAAACACACAAATAAAGAGGACACCTTATGAAAAGGCTGCGTCCTCTGAAGATAGAAGAGTAAGGCGCGCCTGACATCGAGAGAGTGCAAGGAGCGCTCAGCTTCTGACGAGTAGTTCGGGGAAAACACAGGTAACACTATATCTTGTGACATATGAAACTTGGATACCACCTTGGGCAGAAAGTCCAGGCGTG
>NW_015320472.1:0-241 GCF_001447785.1 Gekko japonicus
CGGGGTAGGAACCCAACTCTTCTTCCGCTCCCTAGGCCTTGGTCAGCCATCAGCACCGGCCACCTACCGTGTCCAGCCCAAGAGAGTGGGCTTCCAGCACACTCTGCTCCCGGCCACAATCCTCACCGTCCTCCAGATAACGCCATCGCTGCCGACCCTCTTCGTTACTCAGCCGCCAGCGGGTGAGGTCCGTAGCAGGCTCTGTCTTATAGGGACCGCCTCTTCTCCTCCTCCGCAGACA
>NW_015320473.1:0-241 GCF_001447785.1 Gekko japonicus
TTTAAATCTATTTCCCGCAGCATATTTTCTTTTTACTTTGCAATTCATTCCATTTTTGCACTTGTCTTTCAGCTTCTTCCTAACTTAACCTGAGTTTGTATTGGAGGCTCAGCGGGTGAAGACAGCTCACCAGCTGTTCCCTTCTGTACCATCCCTGGGGCCAATGTCAAGAGAGCATATTGGTCTTGTGGCTCTCTCCAGCATTAGATCATATTCAATGCTCCCTCTAACCTGTGGAGTC
>NW_015320474.1:0-241 GCF_001447785.1 Gekko japonicus
ATCTGCAGTTCTTTAAAATCACCACGTGTTGGTATTACACCCCAATCAGGCTTCACAGAATAAACTCAAAACACAGCTTGTTATGTTGGAAGGACTGTGGCCAGTCTGGCAATTATCTACACTGCTGGTGGGAGTGCCTGGTAATACAGGTTTTTTTGGAAAGAAGTCCTGATGGAAATAGAAAAGATAACTAATCAGACACTTCCCTTGGCTTCTGAAGTCCTCCTCTTAAACCTGACAG
>NW_015320475.1:0-241 GCF_001447785.1 Gekko japonicus
ACTTCTGCCCCTAAGTCTGTCAGCCACTGACTTTTCACTTTAATATACAAAACTGGAGTGTCCTTCTAACGCTATCCCCTTCCGTTCGCAGATAAAATGCTCATCAGAACTCTCTCTGTGACAGCCAATTGCTCCACCACCTTCATCGCTGCCACACAAAGAATTCGTTATTGGCCTTTCACCTCAGCTTACAAAGACACAATATCACACACATTCTAGGGCTGACAGCCTCAGTATATAC
>NW_015320476.1:0-241 GCF_001447785.1 Gekko japonicus
TTATGTTAATTGATGTTAATTTAATTTGCGTATTTCTTTTGTTGTCCATCTTGTTCGTGTCTTTTATCTCTCTTATTATGCATCCTGGTCCGTACTTGGAGAGGGATCACGCCTCTCTTCTGGCGTCCATCTTTCCCCCCTTTTTTCGTAGTAGTCTGTTGCTCTACCGGTTCTTCTTCAGATTCTTCAGAGTTTTCCTTGTCTTCTTCCTCTTCTTCTTCCCCTTCGTGTTCACTACTCT
>NW_015320477.1:0-241 GCF_001447785.1 Gekko japonicus
AGGGGCTGCTCTGGTGGTCCCTCAGCGAGCCGAGGCTGCAGGATCCGGGCGTGAGGGACGGGCACCCGGAGGTGGCCCCGAACGTGGTCCGGATGGGGTTATACTGGAAGCCGCTGGCCTGGCTGCAGGAGCTGAAGTCCGCGTACGCCGAAGCCAGGCTGGACGTGTCCATGCCGGCCATGCAGGACTCGTAGGCGGAGGAATTGAGATAAGAATATTCCATTTTATACATTGAAAAGGG
>NW_015320478.1:0-241 GCF_001447785.1 Gekko japonicus
TGCAGCCCACTGCTCCTAAGAGACTCTCAGTAATGGTATGAGTGGGGTCTACAGTGCCACGGGGGAAATCAGTGGGAATTGCCATCTTAATATGGATTCTAAACATATTTTCAAATACTTGCAAAATCATAGGGACACACCTAGAAACACAATGTGTGAAGAGGTGCTTTAATTTTGCACTGTGACACCATACAAAGATTCTAGTACAGGGTCTGGAAAGCCATCAATAACTGATAGATGG
>NW_015320479.1:0-241 GCF_001447785.1 Gekko japonicus
TTTTTTCGGCTATTCCATCTCCTTCGTCTCTTTGCCACCCACTCCTCTCTAACTTTTCAGCTGTTATAGCAGTTATTAGCAGTCCACTTTCACCGCGCTAGCACTAAGCTCACGCGCCGCCGCCGCCATGCTAGTTAGTCGCCATGTTTCTTGCCAAGTCAATTTTCAGCCCAGCTTGCCGCAGCCCAGAGAAAGGGGGGAGTCACCTGCCGCTCAGGATTTGGCTGGTCTTCCAAAGACT
>NW_015320480.1:0-241 GCF_001447785.1 Gekko japonicus
TTTGATTTATATCCCACCCTCCCCTGGGATACAGGGCTCAGGGTAGTTACAACATTGAATAAAACAGTCAGTTTATAAAACTTAATTCAAAAATTCCTCGATGATAACCGATACAGCATTTCAAGATAAAAATTCGAACTTTCATAGCTAGGCCTAGGATTCTTTGTTTCTTCAGTGTGTGGGCCCAGAAGATTAGTTGCACTCCTTATTTGTTTATTTTATTTCATTTATACCCCACCCT
>NW_015320481.1:0-241 GCF_001447785.1 Gekko japonicus
CTACCTCACAGGGTTGTTGTGAGGACACAGTGGAAGAGAGGGGAGGGGTGGAAGCCACTTGGGGTCCCCGCTGGGATGAAGGGCAATGCGCCGCTCCTTGCCAGGGGCGACCGTTCCACCAGGGGCCGAGTCTTCCCAGCTACTCAGCCTCACTTCCTGGCTCCTGCTTCTCCATTCTGTTGCATTGTGCTTTTTAGATTGTTGTGAAATTTGTTGTGTCTTTGCAAGCCACTTTGGATCT
>NW_015320482.1:0-241 GCF_001447785.1 Gekko japonicus
GGCTGGCAGAGCATGATACATGGTATGATAGCATATTCTCCACCTGTCCTTATTTTCCTGGGACAGTCCCTACTTTCTAGTAAGTGGCCCTGATCCAACATTTCTATTTTTCCTTTTGGAGAAAGAGTGGGTATCTAGAAAGAAAATTTCCCAATAGGGAGCAGAAGCATCTTGATTTTACATATGAATGCAAGCAAACCAAGAGTCAGCTTGGTATGATTTTTAGAGTGTCTGAACAGAA
>NW_015320483.1:0-241 GCF_001447785.1 Gekko japonicus
ACAGCTTAGAGGGAGAATTGGTTGTGGGATAGGGTGGGGTATTAATTGAAATAATAATAACGATAATGATACCAATGATACTAATGATACTAATACTAATAATATATTCTACAGTGCATTGTTAATTCGCACAAGGCAATACTATGACCCGAGATCCCTGGCTGAGGTCCTGGGTGAAGCAAGTCCATATTGGAGTGCACCACAGAGACTGTAGCAGAATGTGGGAGAGCCAGTTTTTTTT
>NW_015320484.1:0-241 GCF_001447785.1 Gekko japonicus
ACAACATATTAAGAAAAATACTGAGCTAGTATAAGGTAGTTTCATATATGCAGGCGAATGTGATAGCAAAGTGCTTGGTAAGCTCATCATGGCGTCCACTCAGCTCTGGACTGGTCTGTTTTGATTCTGTTTTGTATTTTTAAATCAGTGGATAAAGAAAGCTCGATTTCCCCCTTTCTTCTTTTTCTAAACTCTCATGAGTTGGGTATGGAGCAGTTTCAAATGGCAGTAGTCAATTTAT
>NW_015320485.1:0-241 GCF_001447785.1 Gekko japonicus
GAAAATTTTCATCTTAGAGGAAATGAACTATTAGTGCACTCCTTTCTCAAAAGTAACACTCCTGCCACACAACAATCTTTTTTCAGATTTATTTGAAGTAGCACTGCTCTGTTAGGCTGATCTGATATGTTATTCAGTGTTGCTGTTTCAAATGTGAGAAGGAAGCCCATGATAGAGATCAATTAACATACTGTAACATTTCCATATATGTGTGTTTATGTTTATGCCTTTGAGTATGACT
>NW_015320486.1:0-241 GCF_001447785.1 Gekko japonicus
TTTAATACCCTCTTGAATTCCTTCTTTTAAAGCCTCTAGAAACTGCCCCACCGTTATTTCTCCAATCAACATGTCCCCATCCATTTCATTCTCTACCTCATTTCCCCTTTTGAATGTCATTTTCAAGCAGTTAAAGTCACAAAAATCTCAATATCAATAGTCCTGTCCTGAGAAAACAACACCTTTTCCCCCGGAAGAACGCCAAAACAATGTACTTAGCTCTTTCTCTTTTCTGGCCGCT
>NW_015320487.1:0-241 GCF_001447785.1 Gekko japonicus
CAGGAAGCTCTGCGGGATCCAGTTCCCTCCGGCAGCCCGATGGATGTGTTGGTGGTACTCCCATCTTTCCAAAGCCGTCGTCGAGGTCGCTTCCCGGAGCCCTTGTACCAAACTAGCTCCGTGGTACACCCTGGGCCTATGGCAGATGGAACGAGAGCTAAGACAGCTGATTCTTCTTGATCTATCGGCTACGTTCGATACGGTTGACCATGAAGTGCTAACCCACTGCCTTGCTGATGCC
>NW_015320488.1:0-241 GCF_001447785.1 Gekko japonicus
TACTAAAAGCTATTGGAGATTTGGCTCAAAGGCCAACAGAGCAAGGAACACACATAAAATTTTCTCCCCCATTTTAATCGTTTAAATGCTCTCCTTTAGCTTGGATTCTTAAAAAAAAATCTGAAACTGGCTCTAAAGACAATTTAAGAAGCTCTGATATTGCGTGACAGCATCATGCAAGAGAGAAACTCTTTAAAACTCTGGATTTTACTTGACATTTTGTCATAAATTCAACTTCTGG
>NW_015320489.1:0-241 GCF_001447785.1 Gekko japonicus
GAATTGTAAACCCAGGTTTAAAAGACTTTACATATTATTCAACTGTACATGAGGTGTATACAAGAACTGATTTTATTTTTGTTTCAAAAACATTATTGCATAGTATAAGTTCAGCAGAAATAGGAAATCGCATAATTTCAGATCATGCATGGGTAACATGTAAGATAAAAGATACTGAATATGGCAATAAGGATCCAAAATGGACACTTAATAAGATGTTATTACAAAAAGAATCTATACA
>NW_015320490.1:0-241 GCF_001447785.1 Gekko japonicus
CTTTTTTGTGCAAGCACACTTCCTCAGATGTGAGAACCGGTACAGTCTGAGAAGTCACTTTTCTCTGATCTGTTTTGAACTCTGGCCTTCTTGCATTCCACATTAGGGTTGCAACAGCCAGTGGAAAGGAAATGCAATAGCAATTTATATTTAGGTATGGCTTTAGTTCAGAACTATTCATTTAAGTCATCACGGTCAACTTTACAACAGCCTGCAGTAGTGTCATCAACAATTCTTGCTT
>NW_015320491.1:0-241 GCF_001447785.1 Gekko japonicus
TCCTGTTTCAGGCTTGTAACAGCATATCTTGATGCACAAGTTAAACAGATAAATAAGTGGGGTTATTTAGAGACTGTGAGCCAAAATTGTGCATTTTAAAGCTCAAATTTGGTTTTATAGGGTACAAATCATGCTGTATAAGGTGAAGGGGACCTTTACCTTTACCTTTTATAAGGTGAGCAAGGAATTCATTTCAAAATATGATATGATCGTGTGGTGGGATATTTGAATGCTTCCCCAT
>NW_015320492.1:0-241 GCF_001447785.1 Gekko japonicus
TGTTTACTTTTAGAAAGTTCTTAAAATGAATGCACAGGATACTTTTGTTATGTTGGCATGCCATAATGCTTTACCGTCTACAGTTTTGCAAGGGAGGTATCTTAAGATACCATACGCCGATAGAGTATGTGACTGTGGTGCAGGTAGTGTAGACACTCTGTATCATGTGACCTGTGAATGTAATTATTTTTTTTCTGAAGCCAGGAATCCTTTAATTCTTCCTTTGCTCCAAAAATATAGA
>NW_015320493.1:0-241 GCF_001447785.1 Gekko japonicus
CCATCAAGTCACATCTGACTTATAGTGATGCCAGGGTTGCTAGGTCCCCTTGTCATTCTGGAAGGGGGATTTGGAGGCTGTTCCGGGAGTGAGTGGGGATGCCCCCAAGAGTGACCACCCACCCCTCCGATTTAAAGGGCTTCAGTCCCATGTCCCACAGCCCCCACCACGCTCACAAAAAGACCCTTTAAAGCTGATCGGTGGTCCACGGGGGGCAGGAGGGAAGGGAGAGGGGTGGCTG
>NW_015320494.1:0-241 GCF_001447785.1 Gekko japonicus
TAAGTAGGATCCTATTATGTAATTCTCATACTGCTTATTGCATCATCTTAATACATGATGTTAACAGAACAACAGATTTCTAATGTCACTGAAGTTTGCCATAAGCAAATTAGTTCACTTTCCATCTGGAGATAAAAGTGCATTGAAGCACTGTACTCTCTATCTTGCTATTAGGGATGAGCATGAGCTAGGATTAGGGAGACTCTGGTTTAAATCCCTACTCTCCCATGAAAGCTTGTTG
>NW_015320495.1:0-241 GCF_001447785.1 Gekko japonicus
CTAGCATAAGGAGAAGAGTCTAGTATGAGCTGTACTTTTATTGAGCCGAAAGTGTGTTTTACTTGGAGTTTATTTATAGAGCTGCAAGAAGAAACACAATTTCTGGCTCAATCTGAAAATGTCATTCTAGTCAGGTGGGATAAGTTGGTTTAGATACCTGGTGCTATAGAACTGTTGAAGTTAAGCAGGTGTGCATGCTACATGGGAGGGCGATGGAAGCCCCATATAAGAGATGGAAGCC
>NW_015320496.1:0-241 GCF_001447785.1 Gekko japonicus
CACATTGGCAGCAGCTTCCAGCAGGCCTTGAGTCACCTCTGACTCACCTAGCCCTTGGGGAAGGGGCAGACCTCCCAGATGAAGTTGAGGTTACCAGGCAGGCAGAAGGGCCCTGCCAGATTTGTAGATAAGCACAGCTCTGGGCAGCGACACTTCCCATGAGTCACTTCTGGTATGTGCTATTAAACTAACCTCGTCTTCAGTGGTTAATAGCTAAATAGCCAGTTTGGTGTAGTGGTTA
>NW_015320497.1:0-241 GCF_001447785.1 Gekko japonicus
GCTATTTATATCTTTCTTTGCACATTATAATTCACATTTGAGTTTTGATTTCATTTTCAGGCAATTCCAGTCTATCCCTGAGTGAATCCAGATGGAGATTTATCAAAAAACCGCAGAGATTTGGGTATTTGTAGTCCTGTCAGAATGCTAAGAAGAGGACTGCTGCACATCAGCCTAAAATGGGTGGTAAGAATGGTTTCAGAATCCCACCAGCTGGAGAGTACATAAGAACATAAGAGAC
>NW_015320498.1:0-241 GCF_001447785.1 Gekko japonicus
TTTACTGCATATCTACACTCTGCCAACGCATGACTCGTGGGCAAGGAGCTGAAGCCTCCCCCACGGCATGACCCCAGTCTTAATTGGGTCCCTCAAGTGCTACAGTATGGAGTTCCCAGGA
Source organism: Gekko japonicus (assembly GCF_001447785.1). Lineage (NCBI taxonomy): Eukaryota > Metazoa > Chordata > Lepidosauria > Squamata > Gekkonidae > Gekko > Gekko japonicus. Next base: position 122 of record NW_015320498.1, read on the forward strand.
GGAACTCACAGCTGCAGTGTGATTGCCAATCCCCAGTTGGGGCCCTGGACACTCTGAGCTCCAAAGAACACATGAAGCTGCCCTGTAGCAAGTCCATCAAGGTCAGTATCTTCTACTCAG
>NW_015320499.1:0-241 GCF_001447785.1 Gekko japonicus
AGCCTCACAACAACCCTGTAAGGTAGGGTTAGGTTAAGAGAGTGTGGCTAGTAGAGATTCGAACCTGGGTTGCCTGGGTTTGGTTTTTGCAATTCCAGGTGTTTATTTCCTGTTTTATGTACTACCTTTCTTCCAAGGCACTCGGGATAGTTCACAATCTATACTAAAATAATAATAGAAGCATAGCCATTTCTTTGGTGACCTCTTCAGGAACTAATGGAATGAAGTCCCTAACCTGGGC
>NW_015320500.1:0-241 GCF_001447785.1 Gekko japonicus
TGTTCAAAGGTGTCCTGGTCAGTTGTGAGCCAATATCCCAGCCTGCTCAGTTCATGCCGAAGTCAGGAACTTCTACCAAACAGGTTTGCATCGAGTTTTTGCAACTCTGCCCATGCACAATAATGCTGCCAATTCTATCAGATTAGCAGCCATTACCATCACTAAGCACTACTTAGATGAACTCTGACGGGTGGGATTTTATTAAAACACAACTGTGATTGATTTAATTGTCTGTTTAAAC
>NW_015320501.1:0-241 GCF_001447785.1 Gekko japonicus
CACTGAAGAAAGTAAGGCAGATGTTACAAAGTCTCTTTTCCATTGAACTGTTGTCCTGTTTCCATATTCCAGCATTTGGAATCTCTTGTTACAAACTGACTTTTCTTTCTAGTTAGCTTTGTTGCCCTTTGCCACAGCTTCAGCCAGCCAGACATACTGTCCACCTTCTAACTCCCTAACGGCCATTTTCAACCATCTCTCTCGCTAACATTCTGTTGTGTATTCAAATTGACCTGAATGC
>NW_015320502.1:0-241 GCF_001447785.1 Gekko japonicus
TTTTCAGATTTTCAACGGCAATCACAAAATAATGATAATGATAATGAAAACGATAAAATGGTGCTGATCTGCTAGTCTCTTTCCTTTCCATACTTGAAACATTTGTTTAGAAAAATCCACACGGTTCAGGGATTGATTCAAAATAAAATCGCACGATGCTTCTGCTTTGTTCTCGAGACCATTTGCTCGTTGATGTCGCTGGTTTTCCAGTGGCTGATCAGGTCCCTGCTCTGGTTGTTTT
>NW_015320503.1:0-241 GCF_001447785.1 Gekko japonicus
TTTTTTAATCTTACAGTTTCAGAATCAGTTTCCATAGAACTACTGAAGTTCATTTTACACATTCACCTTCATCAATGGCTTAACTCATTTTACATAGTAAAGGTGTTTTTAGAAATTCTGTTCCACATGTAATAATATGGTTGAAACAGCCACATATCTCTGCTTTTTCCTCAGGGTACTTTTCTAGGGCCCTTTCCTAGATGGCTCAGGCCAGCCTGATCTCATCATATCTTGGAAGCTA
>NW_015320504.1:0-241 GCF_001447785.1 Gekko japonicus
TGTTGTGGAGATATAAGGGAAAATGTGCAAGTGGGTTTTGTCTGAATTGTCTGGGAAGGACGAGGGGAGGGGAGAGCTGTAAGACTACTGGAACTAAGTCAGTTGACCCTTTCCTTACCAAATTCTCTCTTAACTGTTCTGGGCCATAACCTTTTCCCCTTCTTCTCTGGGCCCTATTCTTTGGCTGTGATCATACGCACAATTTGCCTTGACATAGGCACGAATGCCGGGTAGATTTAAA
>NW_015320505.1:0-241 GCF_001447785.1 Gekko japonicus
TTGAAGTCGGCTTGAGAGATTTGACTTTTACCATGGAAATAGCCACTCAAAATAGCTCTTTTTTGTGTGTCTTGCTGCTTTAATATTCTTTAATATTCCAGATCCTTTGCCAGACTGATCAGTGCAGTGTGACCTTTTATGTCTTATCCTCTCCTTCTGAAGCCATTTGTAACATCACTAAGAAAACTCACTTCGTGTTGCAGGAGGAGGAGGGGTCCCTTGCCTCCAGCTTCCACAAATA